>NC_142418.1:16132500-16275000 GCF_059516105.1 Syngnathus floridae
GGAGCTTTTATCGGAATCCTTTCCTACCTGACGGATTGTTATGGCAGCCGGAGATTACCCTAGCAAATCACGGTGAGAAATGTTCTCAAGGAGACACCACACCAAGTCGGAATTGTTTATCGGGGCTTGAGTCTGTTTCATGTAAATTCCATCTCATTCTGGCTGTGCTGCAATGTGTCAAAAGCCTCCTACGAGTGGACACTGTATTGCATGTAGCCAACGAATTGCATCCAAAATCAACCAATAATTCATCAGATGATGAAGACTAAATTTTTAGCCTTAATTCGTGTGAGTTGCTGCCACTTTATCATGGTTACCATTTTGCCTCTGTTTCTTAAATTCATTTGTTATCATTTTGCAAGGTGTATATAAGAGGCAAGTCGTACCAACCTTTGTGTTTATTTTGGCCACTCACCACGACTCCTCTTTCTTATCTCATTTTTACTTGCACTCTTCCCCCCGACCACCGCAAAAGCAAATAAGAGAACAACACTTACTCGTAAATTTAAACACATTCCTTTGCACAATCAGTGTTATCTTTAGCGGAGGTCTCAGGGTGGAGGGCTGGCTTGTCAACAACCAAATCACTGTGTACTTCCCTGTTTTCTAATCAGACCCGCACCAGGTCTAGTCAACGCAGCAAGTTAGTTCCTATGAGGTGGGTTTTGTTTTTTTTAAATTGATTCCAAGACAAGCACAAAAACAAGGCTTCTTTGAAATCGAATGACAACTCGTATGTCGGAAAAGTTGGTGCAAGTTAGAATAAAAGCGTGGTCCGGTCAATATTTAACTCCATGTTTGTTTATTTGACTCTTGAATCATCTGTGTGTATGATATGAATCAACTAATATGAGTAAAATGAAAACATTTTGAAAATTCATAACGTGATAATGTGGATTGATGAAGAGAATAAAAATGTGACAAAAACAGGCATTTCTTGAAAGAGGTGAGTCAATAAAATGAAAAATAACACTTAGATCTAAATTACAAAAAGTAGTTTACAGCTGAGAATCCTGTTAATTCAAATCCATTCACACATCCATTTGGCAGTTGTTGGATTTTTTCAGTTGCGCACTCGCAACTCCTTCCGCCAATAAGTGAGAGGCCTCAATAGAGATGTGATCAATAAACAACGAGCTGATCTTTTAAGATGTTTTGCACGAAATTCACTCAGGTGATCTCAATGTGGGACATTTGTCACTCAAGCACAGATGCAACCCATTTTATAGCTGGGCCTGACAACCACATAGACGTAAGGGTGTGAGATTTCCTCCTCCCCCACCCTACCGAACTGGCAGTAGGGAGCCATGTAACTGGGAATGACATCATGCAACATTAACGAGGACCCCAGTATACGTCTGCGGGTATCACACCACCTCCCGAGACTTCCTGATAGCGCAGCACAGGAGCATGCTAAAGATCATCCCAAACACCTAGCAAGAGAAAAAAAAAATAGTTTGTTGCACTCTTGATTGAGCGGGTTAAGCAAAGTTCATTACCATAATGACCCCAATGGTGATGCCCACTCCTCCTATGATGTGGAGCTTGGAGTCAAAAACTTCATCAATGGCATCGGGGCAGCTCTGTAACACAAGAAGATTTATGTGGGCTTTTCTCGGGTCTTGCTAGTAAAACCATTGTTGCCATAGAAACCACAGCAAGAAAAGCCAAAGGAATGTAATGGAAAAGCTGCACCATCATTATGTGTTATGGATATGTAATTACGCCATCGTTTTAATCTTTTAAATGGGATTCATGAAGCCAGAAGTGAGCAAACTTTGACACGGTTCTTTAATCCGGCCCACCAAGAATTATCAGGAGTCTCGGAATTTCGTGGAATATTTGTTTTTTCAGAAATTTGTTTTGGTTTTGCAACGTGATTCAAATTGGCTTCTGACCAATGTAATTGGTTCCTTAGTTATAATTTAAAAAAATAAAACTTTAGATTTAATACAAGAAAATCTGTGGTAATTCTAACATTATTTTATTATTAAAATCACCAATTTTTTTACATTTCAACGCTTTTTGACCTCATCGAATGTGCTGGCTCATCAGTCTTTTTATTTATTATTTATCTAACTCAAACGAGGATATCGAGCCCGATAGTTTCCTAGTTACCCTTGTTTAAAGTTGTGATCCTACCTTGATGATGAGTGCCTCAAGGAGGTCTCCTTTAGGACAGGTGTCTTTGGCACCATCAAACACAGTACCAGTCGGACCGCAACAGTTGAGCTGCAACAACACAACACCAAAACTCTTAAACAACACGGTTGATTTTCCTCAGTGGATCTTGTTGCTAGGCAACACTGTTTATTTCTTTTGCATCTAGGCCAAAACAAATTCGATGCCTGATCATTATGGGATGTATCGCTGTATCTATTTACAGACCATTCAAACTAGATTACATCCTGCTTTCAGGCTTCATGCTATGCTTGTCTGATTAGCTCCCAAATCAACATTGACGCATCTCCGAGAGTGAAAATACAATCAATGCTTTAACTGTTGATTTGGTAACAAAAGCTCTACTTGGCATTGTAAACCGGATTATTTAATCCTCGGGGTATTTTGATAAAAGCATGTCAGATCTTTGATCATGATGAAGAAGCTCACGCCAGTTTGAATCACACGCAGAGTTTCTCGAAGACGCTCATCCTGTCTGTCTTTGTATTCGTTGTAGGTCTGAAGGTAGAATGTGGTGATGTCATCCACCACCTGCCGTGCAAGCAAAAAAAAAATAGTTACATCTTCCTTCTTTTAGAACTCATTTATTGTTTTTGGCAAATGCGACTTTATGAAGACTTAAGCCAAGTGAGTTATCGTACCTTGCTCTGGTTGGAAAACCCCCAGATGCCAGCGGCGACTTCAATGGCAAAGATGATAAGCAGGAAGAAGAAAAACTATGAGGAGGATAAAGGGCGTTAGAATGCCGCGTTAGCATGCATAAACAAGTCAAGTCGTCTGAGCGGAAGTGAACTTGATTTACATAGAGCCCTCCTACTGGGAGATTTACGTAGTACAAGACGATTAAGCCCCGAGAGGAAGCGACGAGTGAGCCACGAAGGAAGTGGACAATAGCCACATCTAAGCCTTGGCCCTCTTTCGGCAAACGTTGATGAAAACAGGCATTTCAAAGGCTCGGGGTCGATTCACATTCTACTCAGGCTAAAATCGGACCGGAAATCTGAAAGATCAGTTTTTCCCTCGGAGTTAAGCTTTACTCACAAATCTACTTAAGAGCGTTTAATTGTCACACAGGCATAGAGGAATAAGTTGTAGTGAAGAAGTCATCATTTCTAGACTAATTAATTGAACTTGTACAATGAATGGGTTAAACCATACATACCAGTCCCAGCATACACGGAGACTCCTGGATGGCACCACAACATCCGAGAAATCCTACAATCATCATTAGCGCCCCAGCGCCAATCAGGATGTACACACCTAGGCAAGCCAAGGCAGTTTTATTTATATAGCACATTTCAGACACAAGGCAACTCAATGTGCTTTGCATAAAAAGGATTAAAAAACATAGAGCATAAAAAAGGGAAAAAATACAGAATATAATGCATACAAAATCAAGAAAAAAAAATAGTTAAAAAGTATTAAAAAACAAAGAACATAGCGAGTGAGAGAGGATTTAATTTAAGAATAACCTAAACACACATAACAACAAAAATCATACCAAAACTGCCTTTTGACCAAATGTTGTTCTTTTTAAAGGTAATAATATTTATTCATTTATTTATTTATAGGTTGTTTTTTTTAGATTGCTTGTATACAAATGTTTGTGGCTCGCTCCTAACATCTAGTGCAAAACTAAACCAAGTAAATCTTCTCTGTCTGATTACTAGTCCTGCTTTTAAATGCAACATTTGTATAGAAAAGCCTCTTACCGGTGTAAAACACATATGGAGACTCTGGTCCTTCAAACAGGCCTTTGGTCTTAGGGTCTAATCTCAACCACAGGCCGATGGAAAACACAGCAGTGCCTGCAAGCTGAAGCAACAACATATAAAAAAGATTTGAGTTCATTTGACATCATTATTGGCAAATGACACTTTATTAGGAACATATGCTAATTTAGGGTTTTCCTATTTATTGACCTTAAGCACATGTGTGTTCTGGCTGTCACTGGCACACATAAAGTTTTCTTATTTTTCAATCATCAATCAAAAAATTAAAAATTAAACTAATAATAATTTCTGATGATCCCTGATTGCAAAATGTCACAGCACAATTGTCGGGAATGACTTTTCTAATCCAATACAAGAGTCAGATCAAATCTGTTTTCTTTTCACCACTCCAAACTCCCACCTAAAAAATAAACACTAATTAAAGTAATGCTTCCATAAAAGACAGTGTCAACCAAAACAAAGCTTTGTTTTATTTGTTAAGACATTTGATAAACTTCTTGTATTGGGGCTTAGTATGCTTATACTGGCATATAATACAAAATGTTTTCAAAGATGTGTGTACGGTTTTACCGGATTCCTCTACCTGATACTCATTCGTGCACGAAGCCATTTTGTTTTGAGCACACATGCTTGGACATGAACTTCACAGTGACTCATCGTGAGCGTATGCCATAAATGTAACCACATGTATCTGCACTGATTGTGTTTTTCCTGAATATTTAACTCGCAAAAATAGAAACTTTGGAGAATCCACCACCCATCTTTGCGCCTTATTCTCTTCTACACACACATACACCCAACAGGAAAAACAAAGCACACCTACCCAGAAGAATAAGTTGAATATAAACATGAGATACTTGATGCACTTGATCCCCCCAACGACAGCCATGCTGACAAGTTAGATGACAACCTTTAAATTCCTTTAAAGCGGTGTTAACGTGAGCTGAAAACGAGTTTAGAAGTGAAAGCGTCCTGAAAACGCCACGCCTTCAGTCGCCTGAACGCACACTCGGGGAGTGGCGAGAACTTCAGGGCCTACTCCACAAACTAGCCTATCACTCTTAAGCCTGCCCATGTTCCTTCCTCTGTTTGTTTCTTGCTTGCATAGATTGCGGTGGTAACGACTCCTGTGTGAGAAGCTGCAGGCAGTCAGCCAAAATTGTGAAACCTCTGATGGCAACACTCTTAGAACACGCTGACATTAAGAGTTTTGCCATCTTAACTGTTTTATTTAAAATTTAACAAAACCCACATGGGATGTGGAAAAGGAATTGGAAGGTGTGTTTTTACAGCTCTTAAAAGCCATCTAAAATTATTTGTCCAACACCAACTATAGGTTCCAGTACAGCCATGAACCTAATGACGATTTGCATAAAAAAATATTTGAGTATTTCCTATATTAAAAATAGTGTTTTTTATGTAATATTCAATTTTCCATTGCTGGTCATTTTTTAGCTGCAAGGTATGATTATCAAAAAAAACTATACAGTGATCCCTCGCTACTTTGCGTTTCGTTTATCACGGCTTCACTACATGGCGGATTTTTTTTCCAAATTAAAAAAACATTTAAAAGTCAAAATAAAATTTCTAAATTGAGGAAACATGTGTCTAACCTTTAGGACAATCTATTGCTCCAAATGTTTGTTCGTTTTCACGTGTTAGCACGATCGCGAATTAGTATCTTTCCGCTAACTCGTTAGGCTGCCTAGTACTTCTTGTTGGTGACCGTACTTCGCGGATTTCACTTATCGCGGGTAGCTTTTGGAACCAATTGTCCGCGATAGACGAGGGATTACTGTATTTATATATTTTTGGATTATGCAAAATTTCACTGTTCCATAGGTAGGAAAATGTAACTTATATTTATTTTGTATGTTTACTTATACAAACCCCATTTGGAATTGGCCAACTGAAGTCAAATGTTTTTCCGAGGCACCTGAATATTTTTAGCAATGTCTCCCCCCCCCCCCCCCGCAGCATTTCCTCTTTCACCATGCCTCCATCCCCCTTGTGATGCTTTGTTGTGCTTATTTCCATCTAGAGCTGCAAAATTAAACATTACCAAAAAAGGAGAAAACATTCTTGCGAAACCCACAAGCTCTTTAATATACACAGTTCTAGATAAACAAACACCCACATGGGACACACCCCACGAGTTTACTGGGACTGAGACATAAATAGCGTGCATGAGATATTCAAGAGTCACACACACACACACACACACACACACACACACACACACACACACACACACACACACACACACAATAGACCCGAATACACACTCACACACTATCTCCCTGACATGCGCACTACTTCTCCCCACGTGACCATGGCCAACTATTTGTAATCAATAAATGACAGGCTGGTTCAATATTTAAGCGCGTTTCTATTTGTTTTATCTTTCTCTCCTAACCATTTATAGATGCAGCACGCGCAAATCGTCGATGTGCTCCGTGGAAGTGGGTCACTTGGCCACTGGGGAGGATTACTGCTCCTCAGCTGAGCCTACACGCGCCCGGGACTACGTACAGTAGCGGTCCCGTGAAAATAATAAAAAAAAAAGATTCAAATGAATCGTAACCCATTCAGGATACACTGCGACAATATGAGGTTTTGCACTATTTCATATTTCCACTCACGACGCACGTCTCACAGTCGTCAATACGCACAGCCAAATAGATTGTAGTTTTTAAATGCGCTCACCCAGAAGATCAGGTTGAAGGCGAACATCAGGTACTTGATGCACATCTCTCCGCCGGATAGCGCTGCCATGACGAATCTTGTGTTCGTAGGAGAGGATTTAAACCTTTAATTGTGATCGCCACTTCTCCACGCGTGGCGCTGCTGGTGTTTGCATTGAATGGTACCCGCCCCCCCATCCCCCCGAACCTAGCCCACCCCCCTCGGCTGCAAAAAAAAAAAGCAAGGCAAAAAATAATATTTCGATTGTACTGCACTAAATACTAAATTATACGTTTTTGTGTGCTTGTCAATGCATTGCGTCACTATTCAAAGCATCCAGAGCGATCCACAGCGCGATGACGTAAGAGTCGTTCCTGATTTAAATTGGCACAATGTGATGACGTCATGGTCAAACGCGCTCCGCAAGGTCGCTGTCTCGCGAGCACATGACCCTTTGCCCTTGGTGTCCAAAGTGCACCCCCTAATTCATTTGTAGCCACAATGAAGATAAAACATTAACACAAAATGATGACGCAACAAAATAGATGTTTTGAGTAGACAAAATAGTAATTGGTTAATTTCTCATCAAGAGCTTTGAAATTTGGCTAGACAAAATGATGTCCTTTCAGCCAATCATCACTTTAATATCCTCTTTTCATTGTTCTCGAAGTAAAATATTTCTTTCCGTTTCCTGCATTTCAATCAATCAAGAAATTCTGCAGGGATGTTGGGATTACCAGGAAATGTTTTTAACTCTTGTTAATTGTTTACCCATCTGACAGGTGATTTTTCTTTTCAACTTTTCCAAAGAACTATTTTCCATTGTTTTTATGCAATGTCTGGCATGAATTAGTCATACGTTTGCTCCTGTGGCCTCAGTATCTTCCCCGTAGCACAATTGTTTGGGTTGGCCCTGATACAGGTTTGTACCAGCAGGCTAATCACTCAGCCAGACCATCAGTGGGCATATCCTGGTATTGTCTCACCGTGGCGGTCTGATGGTGTCGCTCTACACGTACCGACTGATATTCTGGCCTTCTTGACATAACCTGATGTAGGGAGGAGGGCACAATAACAGTGGGTAGGGCTCTCCTCAATATAAATGAAGAACTTTTGAGTAAGGCTTTTGAAATTTTTGACCCCATTTTCACTTGAGCCTGTTATGCGACACACCATGTAGAGCTCCCAGTGCAGGATTTTCGTGGATTGTACGAGCCTTTTTTGTTGTCGCAAGATTTGTGGATTAGCCGATTGTTGAGCTATGGAGGTACGGTACTTTTGTTTCATTCAGGAAGTCATTTTAAGAGGATCATGGGATGAAGCATGTGTTTGTGTTTCAGTTGTGCGGCGGCAGGTGTTTGAGAGCAATTTGGCTTCTGCTTCATCTGACAGGTGGGTGGAAAAAAAATATATTTTAAATTGTCCATTAATGTGAATGTGCTCCCACTTCATGTCCAAAGTCAGCTGGACTCTACCATCTCAACCACAAGGCTACAAACTAGCCAAATAAATTTAGTTCTTTTCATTAAATTTTTTTGCTATTTGAAACATGACGAGATTTTTGTGAACGTGGTTGTGCAGCATGCGTGGCAGGTATGACGGGGCGATGCAGCCTCTTTGGACGGCACCACGTTCACACCTTCGACGGGGTTTTGTACCAATTTCCCGGAGACTGCAGCTACCTGCTGGCCGGGGATTGCAAACGTCGCTCTTTCACGCTGCTGGGTGGGTGAGCCCGTCAAAAATTATCTCGAATATTGATGGATAGTAAGAGCTACATGTTTACCTAATTGTGCTTCATTTTGGTACGGCAAAAGTAAAACGACGCGCACTGTGATTCACCCGCAGGCGATTTTGTCGGCGGCAAAAGAACCGGAGTCACACTCTTCCTCGGGGATGTCTTTGAGTTGCATCTGTCGGTCGACGGGAGATTATCACAGGGAGAAACCAGGTAAAGCTAAACATAGGAAAGAAAAACTTAGAATGTCCTGGTTCTAAATCGAAATGTCATATATTTTCCGTTTTGCAGACTTTCTCTGCCGTACGCGTCGCACTCGGTGTTTGCTGGCCAGGAGCTGGGGTTCTACAAACTGTGGAGCGAGGAGTTTGGCTTCACGGTGACCATCGATACCGCAACCAACGTCGCCTTGACGCTCACCAAACATCACGCCAACCACACCTGCGGCCTCTGTGGTAACTTCAACGCGGCGGTGGCTGATGAATACACCGCTCAAGAAGGTACGCACGCGTTCATTCGAGACCACCAAAGCTGCACGTTCCTGAGAATTTCGGAAATGCTTCGAGTCACCCGGTGCTCAGAAACAGGAAGAGAAGCTATTCCATACAGGAAAAGATAACGAGGTTCAAGGAAAGCAAAAAGAGCAGCATGAGATTAATGAGGAAGCTTGTCGACATCTATGCACTGTGCGTCATTTCAGGATTCCTCACAGCGGATAGCTACGACTTTGCCAATTCGTGGGCGGTAAAGGGGGCAGATCAAGTCTGCAGACGGGTTTCGACTCCCAGTCTGTCCTGCAAGAGCTCCAAAGACACTTCGGAGGTCAGCCACACAGACTTTCCATATCGAATAAACATATTTGTTATAATACTGATGAGGTATAAAACTTCTTTTCCTAGATTCTGTCCAGTTGCAGCGTATTGCAAACATCAGCCGTGTTCCTGCACTGCGCTCACTTGGTACCACCCGAGGCTTTCCTGTCCCTGTGCCAGGAGGAGGCGTGCCACTGCGGCCATGGAGACGCCGAAGACTGCTACTGTCCGGTCCTTCTCGAGTACGCCCGCACGTGTCACGCCCATGGGATGCTTTTACGGGGGTGGCAGCAGGAGAGCGAATGCTGTAAGTAAGAAAAAAAATAAAATCAAATATGCGGCAGAAATACTGACACTGTAATTCGCAAGTGTGTACATGTGTGTGCAGTCCCCAAATGTCCCATCGGAATGCACTACAGCGAATGCACCAAGTCCTGCTCCACCACCTGCCATAGTCTCAACATCCAGGAGATCTGCAAGGAGGACTGCGTGGATGGATGCACGTGCCCCGGTAACTAACTACTGACTTTCCACCCCTTCAAGCTTTCCTTCGTGTGTGTTAATTAGTGTGTGTGCTTTTCAGCGGGTAAAGTGTTGGATGGAAACCGCTGCGTGGAGGTGTCTCAGTGTTCCTGCGTGCACATGGGGCGACACTTCCCTCCAGGTTCCACCATCTCTCAAGACTGCAACACCTGGTGAGTGGATGGACGTATTTTCAGAACGTCACCTTAGTGTGTTTTTTTTTTTCACAGCGTGTGTCGACACGGGTCGTGGGAATGCACCAACGAAGGTTGCCCCGGTGAGTGACGTGAATCGCATTTACACTGCATGATTCACAAATGTTCTTCTGCTCTCCAGGTGAATGTCTAGTGGTGGGTCAGTCCCACTTCAAGACCTTTGACAACAAATTCTTCACCTTCACCGGCCCGTGTCACTACCTGCTGGCCGGAGACTGTGCCGAGCGAGACTTCTCTGTCATTATTGAGAATGTGCAGGTTGGAAAGAAGCAGATCTGGAGAACTTTCTAAACACCATGGCTAAGATCACGTCACATAAGAACTCACAAAACGTTTTTGGCAGGATAATAACTTTGCATTTTCCTTCTGTCACTCTTTGTGTGCATGTCTGACAGCTTATTACCAAACTGTCTTTCAGTGCGCAGATGATCAGGAGGCTGTGTGTACTCGTTCCGTGACTCTCACTCTGCCTTCCCTGGAGGACATGAGAGTAAAGCTGAAGCACGGAGGAATGGTTTCTGTCAACGGCATGGACATCCAAACCCCAATGCATCACGGTATGGCATTTTTACGGGGAGCAGCTGCCTTTTGTCACTCAAAGAGAGTGACATGCAAGAGTGCTTATGGGGGGGGATGCAAGAATTCGGGAAATGCAGACCTCTGTCAAGGTTTAGACATTCAAAAGGCTGTTGCCTAAATAAAACAAAATGGATATTCCTTAATCATCACCGCTTTTCAATTTCCAGGTCACTTGCACATCCAGAAATCTGTCCAGTCATCCGTGCTCCTCAAGTATGGAGATAATCTGCGTCTTGACTGGGATGGGAGGGGCCGGGTGCTTTTAAAGGTACATTCAGTCTTAGTTTATTTGTAAAAGAAGCAAGGCAAGTTTTCAAATATTACCCGCCTTTTTTTTTGCAGCTGGGCCCACGCTGGGCGGGACAGACTTGCGGTTTGTGCGGTAACTTCAACGGTAACCAAGGAGATGATTTCTTGTCCACATCCGGCCTGGTCGAGGCGGGCCCGCTAGCGTTTGGTCAGTCATGGAGAATCAACAGCGACTGCAAGTCAGCCCACAAAGTTGTGACAGATCCCTGTGCTGTCAACCCCAAAAGAGGTGAACACACACACATGCAGATGGTGACTCAGCAACACACCCGTCAACACTGCAGTGAATCCTCCGAGACCTCCAGCATTTATCAATAAACTCTAAATGTAAACGTGGTGAAGAACCCTTACAACCCAGGCTAAATTTAGCCCCTCTCCAACATGCAAAGGTCATATATATTGCTATATTGCTATAGGCCAGGGCTTTGGCGCCATCTTGTGGCCTCTTAGCGCATTACAGAAAGAGTACAAAATCTACAGAAAAGTCCCAAATACATTTTGTAGTGACTCGTTTAGGATGGACGTCACAGAAATAAAGAGATAGGTGGTGATTTGCAAATCTCCAACCTGCTTTTTTTTTTTCTTCCTTCAGTTCGTTTTGCAGAAGAAGGCTGCTCAATGCTGATGTCAGATGTCTTCAGCCCGTGCCATTTCCTGGTTAATCCAGCTCCTTTCCAGAAGTTCTGCCGTTATGACGTTTGCTCATGTGCGGACGGCGACGAGTGCCTCTGCTCCGCCTTGGCCTCCTATGCGGCAGCCTGCGCCGCCAAAGGGGTGCTGCTCCCCTGGCGTTCTCCCTCCCTCTGCCGTAAAAACACTTATTTATATTTACACAAAAAAAAATGGAGTTTCATGGGCCGACGCCACACATTTGATCGATTTCAATCCTCAGAGATGGAGTGCACCAGCGGCCGAGTGTACGAAGCTTGCGGCAGCGTGTGCGACCGCACTTGCCGCTCCTTATCCGGAGCAGAGGGTGGATGCGGAGAGGAGAGAGTGTGCGAGGAGGGTTGTTTTTGCCCAGCTGGAAAATACCTGAGCGACTCCGGAGAGTGTGTGACGGCGGACCGGTGCACGTGCCTGCATGACGGACAGCTGTACCAGCCCAATGACGTCTACGCCGATCACAACAGCATTTGGTCTGTTGGCGTATCGTAAAAATACACTCTTGGGAAATATCTTTTTCTTTTTAACGGAGTGTTTTATATTTACAGTTACTGCGAGAATGGATCCATGCGCTGCAGCTCTGCAGAGAGGAGCACTTTGCTGTCTGATCTCTTCTACGACGACCTGGCACCCTCCAGAGGTGAAAATCAACACATACTATTTTGGGTGAAAGGTCACCTGTGATAAATGATAGTCAACAATATAGAGAGCATATAGAAAAACATGTAGTTGAAATGAACAAACAAAGCGACAATTAAAGACAACAAACATGTTGGTACTTTCAGAGAGACGCTCTACAACATGTCAACCTCCACTAGTCCACGCAAAGTGTGACGCAGGTGAAAAAGGCCTGGAATGTGCCAGAAACTGCCAGAATGCAAACCTCCCCTGCGTCTCACTTGCTTGTATCCCCGGCTGCCTCTGTCCACCCGGCACAGTAGGTAGTGGGAGCTTCATGCATTGATATTCTTATCATTGTATTTTAGAAATGAAGCTGTGGGTGGCAGAAAGTTGAAGTTATTCCTTGTGGAGCTGAACATTTATTGGATATTTCAGGTACGCCACCATGGAGGCTGTATTGTGCCAGATGAGTGTCCTTGTTACCATAACAACAAGCCTTATGCGTCGGGACAAAGCATACCAGTGGACTGCAACACCTGGTAAGTATTTTTATTTTATTTTTTTCGGATAATGGTTATCTTGTTGATTGCAAAACCTTTTTTTATATGACAGCGTATGCGAGAAGAGGATATGGCGCTGCACCAAGAAGCTTTGTGACGGCGTGTGCCGCACCGTCGGGGAGGCCCATTACATCACCTTTGATGGCCTTAAGTACTCCTTTCCTGGTCTCTGTCAGTATGTCCTGGTCCAGGTAAGACAAAGAAATAACTGCGTGTCATAAGTGTTTTTATAAATATTTTTTTTTACTTTCATTGCACACAGGACAATTGTAATGGAGATGAGGGGACCTTCAGAGTGCTTGTGGAGAATGAAGCCTGTGGCATTGTGGGACATCGCTGTGCCAAGTCTGTGTCGGTCTACTACCAAGGAGGATTGATTGTGATGCAGAATGGCGAGGTAGCCTTGAGGTTTTTTTTTGGAATGAAAAAGTTTTGAAAATAATAATAAAAAAATCAAAACGCCATCTTGTGGCATCCTCTGGTATTACAGAAAGAGCACACAGCCCGCCAATGGTTACGTTTTTCCTCCAAGAGTTAAGAATAGGTTGCATATGAAATAAAATTAATAAGCAAACCTATGAAGAGTAAATGTTTTGATTTCATTGACATGTTTTGGTCTTTACTCAGGTGCGGATGAAGACCCCAGTACCACAAAACGCGCAGGTGGAGATCATCCGATCGGGTCAATTCTACACCCTCCTGCTGGGCAAACATATTTCCCTTAGCTGGGACAAGGCAACCCACCTTCTGGTCCACATATCAGCAGAATACAGGGTACAGATCTATTTACATTTTTTTTTTGGGTGGATCACCATTTTGATTCTATATTTTTTGACTCTGTCATTTTTTTTGTAGAACCGGGTGTGTGGTCTGTGTGGTAACTTTGACGGGAACGTGAATAATGACCTGGTCAGCAGTAACAATCAGCTGGAGGTGGATTCTTTGCACTTTGGGAATTCTTGGAAGGTTGCGCCCAGCTGTGCTGATGTCACACAGGTAATGTATATGAGTCATGTGGTTTGGAGAAGAAAAAAAAGAAAATAAATAAGTTTGGGGCTGCTTTTGATATTTACGACATAAGGATGTTGCATCATAATTTTTATTTCCAGGTAGCTGTTCCATGCGCCGACAACATCGTCAGACTGGTAACAGTTGAGCAGTCATGCCGCGTGCTCACCGGCCCCGTCTTTAAAGAGTGCAACAGTCAGGTGAGTATAGCAGCAGAAATCTCAAAAATCTGAGATGAAAGCAAAAATAAATTGTTTTTTGTATAGCTACTTTTTTGGACAGGCTTAATCATGTTTCTTCCCTTTATGCATTTCTTCAGGTGGACGCCGAACCATACGTAAAGATGTGCGTCGAGGCGGCGTGCACTTGTCCGTCCGTGGGCGACTGCGCTTGTTTTTGTGATGTCATTGCAGCCTACGCTCAAGCTTGTTCGCAGAAGGGCGTACCCGTCAACTGGAGATCCAATGAGCTTTGCCGTGAGCGTGACGAACATCGTGGTGATCGCCGAGTTCTTTCAGCCTAAATGATAAGTTTTCTTTATAGCGATGAGCTGTGAGGGGTTGAACCCGAAGAACCCGGCGACAGGAGAGGAGTTATGCCAGTGGAGGTACAACACTTGCGGCCCCGCCTGTCCCGTCACCTGCCAGCACCCCGATCCTCTCCAATGCGCCCTCACATGTGTGGAAGGATGTCATGCAAACTGCCCCCCAGGTGCCTTATTTTGGACCTTTTATTGAGCCACTCGAGACTGTTTTAACGCTCTTCACCTTGTTCTCAGGCCAATTGTTGGATGAGGTGGCCATGAAGTGTGTTGAGCCCACTCAGTGTCAAGTTTGCGTCCATGAGGGTCAGAGAATCTCCCACGGCAACAAAGTCATCATCAGCCGCCATGACCCCGCCCACTGCAAAATATGGTAAGTGCCAAATAGGTTTTCATTTGGATAAAAAAAAGAACTCAATTATCAATTCATTCTTTCTTTTTGTCCCCAAGTCACTGCGAAAACAACACGCTAACCTGCGAGGTTTGCACTTTGAGCACCGTCGCACCAACCCTTCCCTCCGCCATGTTTACGACCATCCCAATGACCACCATGATGCCCGAGGGGACGTGCGACCGCGCCATGGATCTGGTTTTCCTGCTGGACGGCTCCACCGCACTGAGCGAAACCGAGTTTCAGACCACGAAAGAATTTATACTGGGAGTGGTGGAGCCCTTCCGCATGGGCTCGGCTCACACTCGAGCTGCCGTGCTGCTTTACTACTCTGGAGTCAAAACGTATGATCTACAGGTAGGTCGAGCCATGGGATTGTATTCTCATTCTTGAATCCAGCAGCAGCAAAAAAAAATCTTGTGGCATTAAAGCATTCCTTCCTTTGAACTTTTCATCGTGAGTAGGTTCAGAAGTGGCTGTTTAAGAAGACCGTGCACGAACTGCACTACGCCGGAGGCGACGTCGCCTTCTTGGACGAGGCCATTAAATATCTCTCTTACAACATCTACGACAAGAACAAACGAGAGCACGCCGGCCGCGTGGCCGTCATCCTGACGGCCAGCACCAACCCTCGGCCCATGCGGCCATTCATCAACATGCTCCGCAGAAAGAGCATCACCACGCTGACCGTGGCCCTCGGTCCCGGCGTGAGCATGGCGCAGATTAACGAAATCACAAAGGCTATCCCAGCGAACAGGGCCTACGTGCTGAGTAGCGCTGCCGAGCTGCCCGACCGCCTTTTAGAATTGACCGACTATCTTTGCACTTTGGGGCTGGAGCCAAAACCCAGCACGACCACCACCACTCGCTCTCCTCGACCGGAACCCATCCCTACCAAACACCTCACCACCACTTCGACCGTCCCTTCCATCCTGTCTCCAAAAACCACCACAGCGCCCTCTTCTCGACCACCGAGCAAGGAAGTGACCTTCATCATCGAAGGCTCCGATTCAGTCGGCGAGGCCAACTTTAATAAATCCCTCCTGTTCCTGGAGAACGTGATAACGCAGATGTCTGAGAACGAGGAGTTCATCCGCATCACGGTGATTCAATACTCAGTCACGGTGACCGTGGAGATCCGCCGCTGGGATTTGAGATACCAGAGGATGCTGCTGCTGCAGCGTCTCAGGGAGATTCGTTGGCGGGGCGGAAGCAAGACAAACACCGGCGCCGCCGTGGCAACTGTCTTTAACGACACCCCCACCGTCCCGCCTCCACGCGGTCCCGCCCCACCGCAGCTGGTCTTCCTGGTGACAGAAAACCCGCCCACAGACACGGTGACGCGCCCGTCGATCACCAGCACCGAGACACACGTGTATCCCATCGGAGTCGGCTCCAAGGTACGGGAGGTGGACTTGTTCCCTTTCAGCTCGCCGCAGCGTCCCATGATGGTGGAGGACTACACGCAACTCAAAAAACTGGTCCACCGTGTTGTAAACATCACACGCACCACAGTCACGCCACGCTTCCCCACACTGGTACCTGTGGTCCACCCAACGCTCGCCAGCCTCCCGCCCACAGGTAGAAACAGCACGCCACCTCTTTGCATATATGATGAAGCCTCACTAGTGTCGACATATTAAAAAAAAAAAAAATTCAATGTGCCAGTGCCCTGCAAGACACCCGTGGATGTGCTTTTCCTGCTGAAGTCCGGAGAACAATTTGAAGACATGAAGACTTTTGTGAAAGCCTTCATCAACACGGTGGATGTGGGTAGGTTGAGATTTTGGGTCGCAAGTGAGAAGAAACCTGTCCTTTTAACATCTTCCCATTTCATCCGCACGTAGGTCCGAATGGCACTCAGGTGAGCGTGATTCAGTACGGCGACACCCTCACCACGGAGTTCACCTTGAGCAGGCAACAGATCAAGTCCCGTCTTCTCGACATGGTGGACAACATTCCCGGAAGGAAAACAGCGGCCCCAGCACTCGGTAGACGATACCAAAACAGGTGAAACGCAAACGTCAGCCAACTCACCGCCGTGTCTCCGCCTCAGGCTCCGCAGTGCGGTACGCCGTCCAAGAGGCCATTAAAGGAGGACGAGTAGGCGTGGCCAAAGCTGTGGTGATGATCGTGACCGACAAGTCAACCGATCAGGTCCAAGAAGCCGCCAATGAGGCACTGGCCGCAGGTAAAAAAGTGACTCTGCAATCTAATTTTTCAATAATTTATATGGTCGTCTCATTCATCACTTCAGGTGTGTCCGTGTTCCCCATCGGCGTGGGTCCGGATTACGAGCAGAACGAGCTGGTCACTGTGGGCCGCAAAGAAGACAACATCTTGCATTTAAAGAGTATGGATCAGTTACGGATGCTGCTGACTTTGGATCGGGGTTACGCAGAAAGAATCTGCAGAGGTGCCCGTCCTCGCATACACTTGGACACAGCTGAAAATAACTCAAAACGGGGCAGCATTGTTGTCCTTTTGATACTATCGCTGATTATGACGGTAGTTGTTGGCTGTGATTTGCTTTGGCTCTCAGCTGGCCCGCCGGGAGTTTGCGTTGATGACAGCGGCGCCGAGAGAAAAGTGAGTCACGCAGCATCAACACATCAAGAAAAATCACTGCATTGTGCTATGATAGATGATGTCTTGCGCCACAGCCTGGAGAGTCATGGCTACTGGAGGACGGCTGCCATTCGGTGCTTTGCCATCCCAGCGGAGCCGTAACCGTGCAGAACCACAAAGTCAGCTGCGATAGACTGGAGCCGCCGGCGTGCAGGAACAACATGCTGCCTGTCAAAGTCCAAGAGGCCTGCAGCTGCCATTGGGAATGCCCGTGTATGGACAACACTCGGAATGTGAACAATAAGTCACATGATTCAATGATCGGGTTTTACGCTCAAGTGGCACAATTTCAGATTAGAAAAATGCACATAATCAGATATTTTGGATATGAATCATTTCAACATCTAATAATTGCCAACTTAAAAAAAATCTGATTTTTACAGCGAAAAAGGAAATTCAATTGACCTGCCGGCCTTTGTTTTTATGCGTTGCCAGGCATTTGCATGGGCAGCTCCACCAATCACGTGGTGCGATTTGACAGCTTGCCACTCAGGCTGGACTCAGAGGGCCTGTGCTCCTACACTCTCCTCTCTGTCAGCGAAGGTTCGGAGGTCAAGCTCCACAACGGCCCTTGTCAGGACTCGGCACAGTTCAACCACGTCTGCATGAAAGCCATCGAGGTGACCCACGGGCCGCAAAAACTTCTACTGAAGGATGATATGACTGTAAGTGGACTTTCTCGAATTATTATTTACAAAGTCACCCCTACTTTAAAATATTTCCTCAATCTGTGCAGGCATCAATTGGAAGAGAGGAGATTTCGCTTCCGTGGAGGCATGAGGGTCTGGAGCTGGTGCGATTCGGCGGTGTGATGATGCAGCTCAAGTCTGACCACGGCTACGTTTTGACGTTCACGCCCCAGAGCAACGAGTTCACCATCACACTGTATAATTCCAGCATCAGTGGCCACACTGCCGGACTCTGCGGTAATTATGGATTGAATTTTTGAAAATGAATTATGAAAAATAACGGAGCTTATCCTGCTCCTCCCCAGGGGCTTGCGGAGAAGAATCCGCCAACGTTCTCTCCTTGCGTAACGGCAGCCCCACCTCCAACCAGATGACCTTCATCTCCGACTGGACGGCGGCCGGTGACACGGGCGTGTGCGTGCCCAAGCGCAAGGTGGTGTGCTCCTCCGGGGCGGCCATGGGATGCCAGGCCCTGCGTTCGCAAGTCTTTGAGGCCTGTCACGCGCACATCCCCGTTCTGATGTTCCTCACCAAATGCGAGGAGCAGGCGTGTCAGGAGTCGGACGTGTGCGAGCTCATTTCGGCATACGCGCTTTTATGTAGACAGAGGGGGGTGTGTATCGATTGGAGAAGTCCTCATATCTGCCGTAAGTCTGATATCTGGTCTTGGAAGTTCTTCCATCACTTTTGTTTTGAACATCAACATGTCTCCAACAGCCTTCGAGTGCCCCCCCACCATGAAGTACAGTGCGTGCCGCACGGGCTGCGTGGAAGACTGTAACAGCCCACCACCGTTGCGAGGGGACTGGTCGGTCGCCGTGGGTAACGGGTCCTCCTGCACAGACACACCCACCGAGGGTTGTTTCTGTCCGAGCGGGACCGTTTTGCATCGGGGAGTGTGTGTGTCACCAGAGAAGTGCAAACAGTGCGTGGACCATCGTGGACGCGCCTATCAGGTTAGAGTGATGAACAGAAGAGTAAGGTACTACAAAACAGAAAGTAATGTGTGTGTTGTGTGTGTGCAGTATCTGCAGACTTGGGTACCGGATGACGACCCGTGTTTGATTTGCTCGTGTTTGGACCGACAAAACGTCAACTGCACCGCTCGGCCGTGCAGCGACCTAAAAGGCGAGTACGCTGTTGAACTTTTTTGTGTCTTAACAACAGAGTAAAAAGCGTAACTTTTTTTTTGTGTTGTGTGTGTGTAGCACCAGTGTGCGGAGCCTGCGAGGTGCTGAAGCTGAAGAGCGAATCCAAGTGCTGCCCAGAGTATGAATGCGGTACGTGCAAATAATTTCCATGAGACAGCACAACCCACTCTTAATAAATTGAGTTTAGCCAGGCTAGCAAAAATCGTGCTGTAATTCTTCATCCTTGTGGTATTTTGATTTTTTTTTTTTTTTTAATCCACAAAGCGTCCATATAGCTCATGTTCTCCCTCTTTTCAGTGTGTGATCTGTCGAGCTGTGATGTTCCCGAGGCTCCCCGCTGTGAAGATGGTGAGGTGTTAGTTCTAAAAAACCCCGGAGAATGTCAAGCCATACACGAGTGCGGTAGGTGATCACACACCAGCGATCAACTCTTCGACTTTGACGTGGCTCTTTTTCCCGCCGCCCAGTTTGCAAGAAGGAGAATTGCGCTGTCAGTCCCATTTCATGCGGCGCCCATCGGCGGCTGACAATCAAAAAAACAAAATGCTGCGATGTGTTCGAGTGCTCGTGTAACTGCCAGAACATCACCCGCGCTTGCCCGCCCGGCTTCATCACGGCCTCCAAGACGGACGACTGCGGTTGCACCGAGATAAACTGCCTGCCGGACAAAGTAAGTGTTTCCTCTGGACTCTGCCTGATGACGATAATACCAAAACGATTATCCAACAGGTATGTGTTGTGGGTGACGTGGTCCATCCGCTAGGCAGCAAGTGGGATGAGGGATGTGAGAAATGCAGCTGCAGCCAACTCCAGGACAAGGACACGTCACTTCACATCGCTCAGTGCTCCACGCCGGTGTGCCAACGGAACTGCCCGCTGGTGAGACCAAAAAATGTGGAATTTATAAATCTGCCTATTTATCGATATTGATAGAAAGAATCATGGCTGATATCCAACAGGGTTCAACATACACACAATCCAGTGGAGAATGCTGCGGGAAGTGCAGAGCAACGAGTTGCGTGGAGTCGGGCGGAGACTCGCGAGGGGACGCTGTGATCGGAGGAACCCTCCGACAGGTTCACAACCGCACCGAAAAATTCTCACCCCGATTCTTCCAAATTAAATTTACTGTGTGTTTATAGGTCGGGGAGCAATGGGAGTCTCCTCGTGACAAATGTGTCATGTTCAAGTGCGTGAGGGTGAACGACGAGGTGTTCATCTCCTCCGCCAACATCAGCTGCACCGCCATGGAGACACCATCCTGCCCGCTGGGATCCGAATTACGCTGCGATACGCAGGACTGTTGTCCCCGCTGCCGTTGTGGTAAATATCACACACGACACAAATGTGGAAATCAAACATCGGGGTCTACCGAAATGCAGTTGCAGTGATTTTCCAGCAGAGGGCGTACTCAGCTCATGTTGATTATGGTCTATCTCCTTTGCAGCTCCTTTGGATGTCTGTGTCCTCAACCACACGCTCATAGGAGTAAGGATTCTATTTATTCATTTATTTTAATGGTTAATAAGTTTGTTGTGTTTTATAATGTTAAGTGGAACAACACGTGTTTATTTGTATACTGATTAGTGTGATATTTTTGTTGTTTGAATGTGTAGGCAGGGGAAATGTTGATGGTTGACTTGTGCACACAATGCGAATGCATCGTGGAGGGCGGGTTCATCAAGAAACACAGGCTCTCCTGCAGGAGAACCACCTGTACTCCTTGTCCCATGGTACAGATTTCCTCAGTCTTGCAGAGCATTTGTACAGTGTAGGCTCGGGAGTTATGTTGGTATGTGTTTGTGAAGAAATTAACGTGTAATGGTCACCGCAGGGATACACGGAGCAGAAAGTGGAGGGCGCCTGCTGCGGACGTTGTGTCGCCACAACATGCTTTTTACAAATGCCCGATGGGAAGCAAATGAGTTTTCTGGTATGCACGCACTATATCTTAATTTCTCCAGGCTACAGTGATTGTTTTTATTCTAAAAAATATTTGCTTCTATGATTAAGTTTTGCTATAAAAAGGACACAAATACACAAATCTTTTTTTAAGTTATCCTGTATTTCCAGGTGAACACCACAAAGGAAGATGGCTGCAACCAGTACGCTTGCGGTATCAACAGCAAAGGAGACCTGGCCCTTCAAATCCGAACGACCACCTGCCCGCCTTTCAACCGCCGATCGTGCCTCGAACAAGGGGTGCCAGAGCAACCCATCCGTATTCACGCTCAAACTTCACCACTGTTTTCATGACGGAACGATTCTGTTTATTCTCAGGGGACTGTGAGCCAGATTGGAACAACGTGCTGTGAGATGTGTAAGTAGGGCAACGACTAGTTGGCATTTGTTTTTAAGTCTGTTTTTAAAACGATGTACACGTTTTGGTGAGAAGGTACAGAGTCGGAATGCCGGAGGACGGCGGGAACACTGAACTATGTCAAAGTAGACGACTGCAAATCAGAGAAGCAGATTGATTTGTACTACTGTGAGGTAAAGGGACACATTCATTTGATGATCCAGCAAAAATCACTATCGTCCCAAAACTAACCGTTTCACCATCTGTCGCTCAGGGTAAATGTCGCAGTAAGTCCATGTACTCCCTCCAGAGGGCCGCGGTGGAGCAAGAGTGTGTGTGTTGTGTCGCCACGGAGACAGAGCCCGTCAGCGTTCCCGTCCTGTGTGCCAACGGAACCCACAGCCACCACACTGTCCTATCTGTCACCGGGTGCAACTGTCAGTCCAAACACTGCACCTAGAAGCCACCAGAAGTTGGCTCTGATCCTTTGGTTGTCTGTATCCAAGACAAATGTATCCACCCGTATTCAACCACACACCATATACAATAAAAATCATTCTGTTTTTGTAATTCAAACGAATGCTCCTGGGCTTTATAAGTAAAATGCACCGTATCAGTACGACAGCAGGGGCCAGCAAGGCCTCTGCTGGCCGAAACACTATCAGGAGCAATAACCCAAGTTTACAATAAATACCGATATGCTATATTCCTAATTTCATATCATTGTCTTTCTTTTCTGCGCCGCTTCCAGTGTATTACACTCATTATGCGATTCCACTATAGTCCGCTAGGTGGCGCAAGTTGTCTTTAAATCATCGATTGATAACCGAAGAAGAAACAATCTGGCTGCCAATTTACGTGAACGTCGAATTTCCTGCAATTTAACAAATTACTGATATTTATCAAAATGTCTTTTGAAAAATTACACGTTGGTAAGTTATAGTTTAACAAATGTTTATGTTAACTCACTGACATCATGAACGAATTGTTGTTGCTGCTGTTATTATTCTTTTTCTGTGACTTTTTCTCTTCTAGACTTTCGTTTTAAAGCCATCAAGATGTCCCGGTATGTCACTAGGACTCAAGGGGAATTAGCGGGCTGGCGTGCGCGCGCCGAGCTAAGCCCAGGGGGTGTCGGGAGCGCGTGCGGATTGTCCACCATCTCGGGCCCACGCCAGTGCGCACCTCGCGCTTCTTCTTCTTATCATCATCACCATTATCTTCCATATCCACGCTGCAGCCATCTGATCGTCCACGAGCACTAGTGAGTATCCAGTCATCTCTTTCTGTGCCCTTAAAAAACAAAAATGCCTATTTAGCACTTAACTTCTCGGGTTGTGCGTGTCATGTGTACTTTTAATGTTTGGCGCCTGTTTAAATTGTGGACAAAGTACTTGACTCTTTCCCCAACTTGTTTTTTCGTGATTTATGAACCGTTTATGTCACTGTTGTGTTTTAATCGGGGTGCGTGTGAATCGAGAACCCCCCATCTGACCATCCGGATGCGCACAACTGTTGAATTAAACACATTTCCAGTCTTTTTCCACATTAGTGCCATGGTTTAATTCAATTAAATTACTGTTAATTATCAAAATATATACTGTAAATCAGTCTTGACACAGCCTTTTATGGTCTCATATTTTAAATCTCTTTAATCACACTCACGGTTGTCGTCCACAATTGACTCATTATTGCTCAATTATCACTTTTTTTATTTAAAAAAAAATTGGTCATTTTGCTCATATATTTTACTGCTTGTTTAAGTTTCTCCGTCGTTTTATTTTTTACTTTAACTATTATTCCTAAGCTTTGAAATGTTCTGTATATACTATAGTGTTTAAAACATATCTGATGACTGACTAGTCCAGGGTGTACCCCGCCTCCCACCGAAAGTTGGCTGGGTTAGGCTCCAGCATACCTGTACCCCAAGTAAGGAAAATATTACAGAAGATGGATAGATAGCGTTTAAAATTAGCAGCGTTTAATCTGTCAGAGTGTCGTTAATACATTGGCCCCCTCGGCTACACCGGGACCCTCTGCCCCTTCATATGAGGGTGCGTTTGTTGACCTTTCCGCATTTGTGTTGTTGAGCTGTCAGCAGAGCTTACAGGTCGGTAAGCCTGACAGACATGCGCATGTGCCCTGCTGCTGAGTTTGTTCCAACATAACAATGTCTCTATTAGTGCACAGGTAATCACTAAAGAACATGAATTAGAATTTGAGAGATATTACCATGGAAATGGAAATCTGATCAATTATTCAGACATTATTCTAACCTTGAGTCAAAAGGAAATAAACCTACTCACCTTTTGATGATGTGAAAATTGTTATTTCTCATAACTACTATAAAAGTAGGTTTTCACATGACAGCTTGTTAAAGTTGAATATGTGCATTCTGCCATTTAGAGCTTTTAATTGATTCTCCTGTCCTGGTACCTTGCTGGTGCTATGGTGCACACATCATGATGACAGTCCAGCCTCCAATGTCCTTTGACCTCATATTCTCACTTTACATCTCAGTAGTCTGTTTACTAGCATCCCGTAAACTGGATTAGCGCCGCTAGCGTGTCCATACGTTAAATTGACTTATGTGGAGATGGGTGTGTCCAGTCCAGGTGAAAACACAAATGTGTGTTAGTGCTAGCATCTGTGATAATATTATTTTTTTAACTGTTGAGATGTTTATTTCAAGTTTCTGTTTTTACCATACATGCTTATGTTAATTTTGACTAGTTTTCATTCAGGGCATGATGTTACCATTCATACAAAGCTAATAGCTTTAGCCTCTGAACTTGTACTTCCTTCCTACCAGTTTAACACCCTTTTTCCGTATTGAATGTCTAGATTAAAGGACAAACAGGTCTTAAAAATCCCAACAAATGAAGCCCAGTGATGAAATTACCCCAGCAGATTGTTGTAAAGGGCACCCACTCACTCAGAGTTTAATCCAAGCCTACATCTTCAATTGGAGCAAAAAAAAATCGGAGCGACAGCTTTGGCTTTAATTCTTTATCCGTCACTTTTAAAAAGTCACATGATACTGGAAAGTCAAATCAACCTCAGAGCGCTTGAAAAAAACTTGGAAGTGGACCTTAATAGTTCACACAGAAAGTGTGTATCCTACTATATTCAGTTTTAGTGTGGTCACAATTTGTAACTATTTTACATTATAGCTGTTTCTAAAATATCAGATAACAGATTTTTAAAGTGGCTTCTCCTTTCCAGAGGGATGAAACGAAAAAGGCCGCATGTCCCTCGTCACAGCAATGAGTGAGTCGTCGTCCGTTCACTCTGCAAAGCTCGTCTCATTGGCCCGCTCGTTGACCGGACTTGGCCTCGACGCCACCAACGGGGGCCCCCCCACAGTCGGCCTGCCTGACGAGCCTGCTCCTTCGGTATTGGCCTTCTTTCTCTATGGTGAACAAAAGGTTTCCACACATTGGTCACATTTTGTGACAATCTGTGTATTTATAAAAAAAAAAATATCTTATAGAAAAACTTTACTAAGAATATTAATATTATTAAATGGATATAAATATAAATGCTTGTTTGGGTGGATTAAAGCTCCAGGCCATCCTTTGCCCACCCTTGCTCTATATACTAATTTCTTTCACCCATACATTCTGTTGACGTTTGTTTTTGTAGGAGTCCGGCATCGACCTCGGTCCAGGGCTCTTTTTCGCTGACGGCAAGAGGAAGGTGGATTATGTGCTGTGCTACAAATCCAAAAAAAGGCGGGCATCCAAAGGACGCCTCTCCATCTCGTCCAACGGCAGCATTCCCATCCCCATTCCGGGTTTGTGGGAAATGGACCCCGACTCCGGAGAGGCAGGAGGACCTGCTCCGGGAGACGTAGAGGACTCCAAGCTGACCGAGGAGGAGAAGGCGCTTATGAGGGATGAGTTTGAAACCGGGCTCCTTGATGCCGGACTGCAGATAGAACGCGATAAAGAGGTGCGTTACCTTCTTACGTAATTCTAAACCGAGCTCATACATAACTGTATTGAAGAATCAATTGGAAAATGTCCACCTTGTGTTCACCTCGTTAGAGAGAGAACATAATGTCCGCGTGGTATGACAACATAAGCGTCCTGCTTATTTTAGATGCAATTCTGCATGCGTGTGTTTTGTATGCTGGTTGCGAGGGGGCCGGACGGAGTGTGTTATCAGCTGCTGTTTTGGTTGAGGATTAAGAGCGCTGACCACCAGTGTGAAGCCAAAGGCCAGATTATAGGGCCTTATTAGAGAGTGATCCACTACTCAGAAGTGTTTGTGCTGGCGAGAGAGAGGCGTATGGGCGGCGTGTGAGTTTCGCTTTGATTGCATGAGTAAACGTGTATCGTTACTGCCGACCATCTGTCAGGGACCCAAGGTTTTTTTTTTTTCGTTTTTAGGAAAGTCGACTGGTTGAAGAGTGCAAGATTATTTGTGTCCAGATGCTGCTGAAGTTTGTCAAAGATTTCGATGCAGCTTTTGTGGATTTTATTACAGAATGCAGGTGTAATGGGAATTTGTAACATTTGGGATCGACTTTTTCTGTGATCTCCCGTGGAGCTGGAACATTGCTGCAGTTAAATCATCTCAGTTCTGGAGGTTATTGCTTTTAATAACATATTATCATCACCACATTGCCTCTCTTTAGGGTCATTCCTGCAGTAATTGTATAGTAGTTGCTTGTCTGCAAATTGTTGGGTCCCTGGAGTGCCACAATTTATTGACTTGTGGCTTTTAGGCAGATTGGGAAAGTGCTTTGTCCTTAAAGCATACTTGCCACTCGGCTCTTAAGGCTTTGTGCATTCGGATGATTACAAATAATTGCTTTCAACGCAAAAGGTCAACAGTAAAGGTCACACTGGACAAAACTTCCCTTCTTTATGTCTATTAGGGCTGTCACTTGAAAATATTTTTAGTTAGGACTAGCGAAAGAGACTTTTTAGACCCGTGTGTCTACGCAGAGGCCAAACGGCATCAGCTTTATCCGGCTGCACATCCCGTGGACAATACTCAGTCGAGAGGCCGAGCTTCAGAAGATTAAAGTTGCTGTCAAAAAGGTACACACCTCTAATTCCAAGGGGAGGAGAAATATTTGTTTTATAATTATGTTTTTTTTTTCCCAACTGAGCAGAAATGTGAGCTGAGGAAAAGGGCGGGCATTGCAGGAATGTGGGACTCTTTGGCAGCAATAATGAACACGCCGTTCCAGCCGGACGTCCCCGATTTCGACGTCCGGCAAGACCCGCAGACGCAAGCCCGTTTTAAGACGCTCAAACATCCTTTCATCAGAGATAAGCTCCACCTGTAAGTGTCAACATGAATTGTAATGGAGTTTCATTCCAACATTGGTGACATAACCTGAATTTGTATTCAAAGGGGACTAAAAAAAAACACTCTGATCTTTTAGCAATTGAGTTTTCCATTAACCAAAGATAAATAGAACAAGCGCCAAAAAAAATGACTCGGAATGTTCTCCTTGCAGGTATGACATCACATCAACGGAAAATGTCTTTGATAATGCGACACGCAGCAGAATAGTAAGTGGACAACTATGTATTAGATTTGCACATTTTGGGCTAATTTAAAAAAAAATATATATATATTTTGTCCACATTAGGAAGAAACCTGTTACAGAATTTAAAATATTCAATTCCATGTGCTTCTTATGTTTTTTGAGGAGGACTTCACGCTGCCATGACGCATATGACAATTAAGCCACTTGAGAGCACAAACAATCAAAACAGCATCCCTTGAACCATTCAGCGTAAACACAGACGTTGTTTCGTAACCTGCTTATACCGTATTTGTACGCAGGTTGCAGAGATTATTTCCCGCACAACCTGCAGACACTCCTGCCAAACCACCGGTAAGGACCTCCAGTGGTGACTTTTTGAATTTCTTAAGTCATGATATCCTGAATGCTGTCACTCTCCTGCAGGCATCATGTCCTTAGTGGCTCGGGGCGTCTACATCTCTGCCTTCCCTTTGCATGACGTGAGGATCTTCCCATACTTTATCCTGAATGGAACTAAGTTGACATGAATGTTTTTGATTGCGATAAATGGAGATGCTTGTTTTGGAATACAGGGCCCGTTTTCCAGGAGAGGAGGTAAAGATCAACGAAATGACAGACAGGTGAGCCCTTTTTCTCATGGCAATGAACATTGCGTTTATTACGTGACGGCATTCTTGGTGGTCCACCAGGTTCTCCATGAAGAATGGGCAAACTATGGAGTCATGCACAAATACCAGCCTGTGGACCTGATCAGGTTGCTGTCCCTTTTTTTCTTTTATATAAGCACGCAAGGAAATCTTTATTTGTTGCCTCTAATTGGACAGGAAGTACTTTGGGGAGCAGATTGGTTTGTACTTTGCCTGGCTGGGCGTTTACACTCAGCTCCTCATCCCTCCGTCCGTACTGGGCATCATTGTTTTCCTCTACGGCATCTTCACCGTGGACACCAATGTGCCAAGGTAAGTCATTATGGAAAAATTGAACCCCAAGAATGTTATGAATCTTTTTTTTTAATGCCTCTGCAGTCAGGAGACGTGCGACGACAACCTGAACATCACCATGTGTCCGCTGTGTGATGGAGTATGTGACTACTGGCGGCTGAGTTCGGTGTGCTCGCTGGCCAAAGCGTCCTACTTGTTTGACAACGGAACTACCGTTCTCTTTGCCATCTTCATGTCCCTATGGGGTAACCGTTTCTGTTTTTCCATTTTTATTGGTCCAAATTGACTACAAATATGTGTCATCTTCTAGCTGCTTGCTTCCTGGAGCACTGGAAACGGCGTCAGATGTGTCTAAAACACACCTGGGATCTGACCAGCTTGGAGGATGAGGAGGTAGATTACGTTCGGCACATGCCACGAATTTTTTTTATGTCACCGCATTTCTTTTTTATCAGCAGTTTGATCATTTAGCCTCTAAATCCTTCATGCGTTCTGAATGTCTAATCCCGAGTCAGTCGAGTTGAGAGCGTTAAACCTCACGGGCTCGCAGGTTAACTGCCGTTTGATCACATATACACACGCGCGCACATACCTGCTGAGACGCAGACGTAAATATGCGCACACACGTGTACGAGAACGGCCTTAACGGGATTGCTCCCTTCTTAAACGGGGCAAACTTATTTCAAAGGATGATCATAAATACAAACTTGCCTGTCATCATTTTATGTGTCCTTTTATTTTTGCTGCCCAAAGGAGCGAGTCCAGGTGAGCAAGTCACCAGACGTTTGAAAGCCAGGGTTAAGTCTTGAAAAAAATAAATCTGATATATTTAACATATTGGGCTTTTTTACTGTGAAAGTTTGTCCAATTGATTTTGGATGCATCTGAGCAAAAAACATGTCGTCATGCAATACATTGTGCTGTAGGAGGAGCTGAGGCCCGAATATGAAGAAGCGTTACAGGAGAAGAAAGCCAAAATGAAAGCCAAGTGGACAAAGAAGGTGCGGTATGACATCATCATGACCACGAGAGCGATAAATACTTGTAATCACATCGAGTGTGTCGTGTTGCAGCTGACTCAAAGTGGGGACGGAGTGGACGGAGAGAGGGACCAGATGCTTTCCCACCAGGTATCGCCGGGAGAGGGTTTTTGTTTAAGTGGGGGGGACAGGGCAGGGTTGTTGCACTTAGGTGATCTAAACCGCGCCTATTAGGATTAGGATAACCTAATCTCATTTGTTCACCAGCGCTACTGCTGCACTAATATCCACAAGTGTTGTTATGCAAACAATTCTAATAGTCTTTGCTGAATAATCACATTTTCAACCACAGCTGCATGTTCATTTTAATTTTTTTTAAATGTATGGAAGCGCAGATGAGGCACCCCCAATCCTCTCTACCTTCTGTGAATGGTTGAGTCCAAAGCTGCTTACCTGCTTGAGATTAGGCCAGATTACTGCTGCAGAGAGAAAGGCGGGAGGGAGGCCATGTTTAGCTGGCAAACGCACACCTGCCAGGTGGAAAACATAACACACAAAATGCAGTGAGGGAAATCCTCTGGCGCTCTCTTGTTACCATAACTGAACTGTGTGTACTAAACAAATCATCATGTTATAGTCTGCAAATGTGCTCATCATTTTCTCTTTTAAAGCTATTAAATATCACAAATAATTGTGTCAGATAACCAAAATATTTTGTTGAAACCAGCACAAAATATTTTTGGGGAGTAACATAACTTACGCTGTATACACACACACAGTTTGATTTAATTGCTGCCAAACACATTGCAAGCTAATGCTACGCTAGCTGTTGATATTTGCCAACTGAGACGTGATGACCAATTTAGCTGGCAATTGTTATGTAAACTTTGGGAAATAGCAGAAAGTCCATTTTTAAATTTATGTTAGATGTGCAGAGACCTTGCTTTCCCTGATTGGAAACTGATGATATCAACATTTTTATTTTTTCACAGCTAGAGCCAGAGTCCCTGGATATCGAGGATCACTTGGCAGGTTACCTCATCAACGTGTCCACACTGCTGCTGCTGGTACATCTGTATTAGTGTTTCCTGTAAAAATAAAATATCTTTTAGAACTCAAATATTCTTTACATTTAAATAAGAATTTCCAGTAATCATCTTGTGTGTTTGTTTCTAGGTTTTTGTTACTTTCTCTGCCGTGTTCGGGGTGGTCGTGTATCGCATCTGCATGTTAAGCGTGTGGTCCATGAACCCCGACCCCGAGGCTAAAGCCAGCGTGAGGATGACAGTCACCACCACGGGCATCATTCTCAACATGTTAGTGGTGCTGGTGTTGGAGGAAGTCTACGGAGCCATTGCTGTGTGGCTGACTGAGCTGGGTAGGCATCATGACCTGTCACCACTTGGCCACCAGAGGGCAGTATAAATTAGTCATGGAGGCACATTTAAAGCAGAGTTTCACAACTATGTGACTATTAATTTTTGTTATTTCTGCAAAAAATAAATTAAATTCACATCGTATGTTAGCTAGCAGGGCAAATTTCATTACTTTTTTAATACACATTGTCTTTTTGTCTCATCCAATCAGAGCTCCCAAAAACGCAGGAAGAGTTTGAGGAGAGGTTGATCTTCAAGTCTTTCTTTCTCAAATCCATGAACGCCTTTGCACCTATTTTCTATGTGGCCTTCTTCAAGGGCAGGTGAGCGTCTTTTCACGTTATACTCCAACACACCTCATTATTCTTGACCCTGTGTTGTTGTCATTCAGGTTTTCCGGTCGGCCTGGAGACTATGTTTACGTCTTTAGCGACTACCGCATGGAGGAGGTGCGGCCTCGTGTCTCGTTTTACCTCTCGTGTGTTGTGACATTGTTTGAGCCTTTTTTTTTTTTTGTATCCTCCTCCCTAGTGTGCGCCTCCAGGCTGCCTCATCGAGCTTTGCATCCAACTCAGCATGATCATGCTGGGAAAACAACTCATTCAAAATAACGTGTTTGAGGTTCTCATTCCGTACGTACACCACCTCCAAAACCTACAGTACATTTCTAACTAACATCAAAGTGAACGCCGCTTCTTTTGTGTTCTTTCTAGTAAGTTAAGGAAGATGTACAGAACCATACAGGAGCAAAAAGGCAAGCACAGAAGCGCCGAGGACGAGACGGATGAAGACGAAGAGAAGAGATCCAAACAGCAGTTCCATAAAGATTTTGCTCTGGAGCCCTTTGAGGGCGTGAGTCCGGAATACATGGAAATGAGTAAGCGTTTTTTCCTCATCTACATTAGCACTCTCTACCAGCAGACAATTTAAATCAGCCGTCGTTCTGCCCGCAGTCATCCAGTACGGCTTTGTGTCTCTGTTTGTGGCTTCCTTCCCGCTGGCGCCCGCCTTCGCTCTGCTCAACAACGTCATCGAGATCCGCCTTGACGCCGCCAAGTTTGTGACCGAGATCCGGCGGCCGGATGCTGTTAGGTGTAAAGATATAGGTACACTCCATACACACACAACAGCAAGGCTGAAACTTTTGATCACTTTCTTTTCCTTTACTTTCACTCCATTTGTGTCTTTTACACACACGTCCGCACACAAACTGCCATTTTTCCTTTTTTTTTCTTTCTCATGCCACCTCCAGGAATATGGTACAACATTCTCTGTGGGATCAGCAAATTTTCTGTCATTACCAATGTAAGTGTGCGTCTCGTGCATGAAATGAGTGCGTAACGAACGATTTTACTTTCACTCTAATGAGGACAAGTGATAAAAAATGCATGTGTGATATCATTGGCTGATTCTCCGCAGGCGTTCGTCATCTCCTTCACATCGGAGTTTGTGCCTCGCATGGTGTACCAGTACATTTACAGCGGCAATGGCACCATGAACGGCTACACAGAACACTCTCTCTCCTACTTCAACGTCACCAACTTCCCGCCGGGCACCGCGCCCAACACAACAGTATCCGTGTGCAGGTGGCAAGGATACCTTTAAAACTTACTCGTCTTCCCTTTTAATCCTTGAGCTCAGTGAAAAAAAAAGTAATGAATCCACCATATGCACTTGACGCCATGCTAAATCTCACTTTGTGTTTTTTAGGTATAAGGACTACAGGGATCCACCATGGGCACCAGATGCTTACACCTTCTCCAAACAGTATTGGTCTGTTCTGGCTGCAAAACTGCTGTTTGTCATATTCTTCCAGGTGAGATTTTTTTTTTTTAGTTTACTCGTAACAGTCAGATGACAACAATGTTTGATCCCTTTCAGAACCTCGCCATGTTCCTCAGCATGCTGGTGGCCTGGTTGATCCCCGACGTGCCGCGGTCACTGCGGGAGCAGTTGAAGAAGGAGAACATGATGCTGATGGAGTTCCTGCTCAATCAAGACCAGGAGGCCCACGCTACGTCACTCTCCACCAAAGGCTCCGTCTTCCCCGTCCCTGCCAACATTGACATTGTGGTGGAGGCACCGTCAGAGGACTACCAGGTCCAGAAGGAGGCGGAAGAGGTCCAGGAGGAGGAGATGGTGAAGGTGGAGGTTGACGTAGCTGAAGAGGAGCCCAGTCGGACTGGTGATAGTGACTCAGATGCCGGCGATACTTTTGAGGATGTCGTTGGAACGGGAGATGAAGAGCGAGGACGTGAGGGACAAGGCGAGGAGAAAGCAGAAAGGTCAGAGGATGAAGAGGAGGAAATAAAAGTAAATGACGGAGGTGAGCAAGATGAACAGAAGAGCGTACCTCAAGGGGAGATAAATGAAAAAGCAGAATATGAGGAAGACAGTTCCATTGTGGATTTGGACGCCCTCATGATTCAGTTGGGCCTCGCAGGTGAGAGAAAAAATTTGAAAATATGTTTCATTTTTTTTCTCTTTTATAAGGTGCAAGAGCTGGTGTTGTTAAGTGATTGGTGTCCTCTCGTAAATTTTGACATCCTCATGCAGATGGAGACGCCTCATCACTCAAAGATACAGAGATCCCACAGTCAAGCTTCAAAGAAGAACTTCCATCTAAAAGAGCTTCCTGCCAGTCACTGAGCAGTCCCATGGCGGACTTAGCACCCTCCCACACGGACGCGAGGCTCTTTGCGCCCATCGCTCCTCCGCCCCGAGAACGGGGCACCGGGGCCAAGGCCCGCTGCTCCACCCTGCCTTCACGCCGCCAAGGGGCGGAGACGTGTTACAGCCTGCCGAGACCCAGCAGCCTCTCTCGATTCCATCAGCAGGCGTCCCTCGTGCCGCTGGTCCCCCTCCGACCTTCGCCGTCAGCCGAGCCCAAGAGCGAATCCCCGCGGCAACCCCCCAGCTCCGGCGAACTCTTCTCCCTCAAAGGTCCCCCTCCACCTCAGCAGCCTCGCTCAAGGGACAAAGCCCGGTGCTCCACCCTGCCCTCCAGACAAAGACCCCCCGAATCGGAAGAGCGCCCAACCAAACCGAGCCAATCCATCAGCTTCACAAAGCTGGGAGACCGAGTGCCCCCTTCCCCCAGTGAACTTAAACGCAACACGGCAGTATGAGAGAAAAAAAGATGGGGTGGGGATGAGGGGGACAATCCAGATTATTATCTTGTCTGTGCCTGGAGCCTCACCTACCCCCTTATTTCCTAAATAAGACCCTCCTTATCTTTTTCAATTGTTTATACAACAGAAAGACAATTCAGAGATAGCGATGCTCCGAAAGGCCCCTTGCCGCTCAACACGAGAACTCTTTTTACTCTTCTTCTTGTTGTTTTTTTTTATCCCACAGATGCAGCTCAAATAGCTTCCCCCCTCCTTCTCCACGACGCTCAGCTTTCCCAACACGTCTATAGAAGAGCATGGGAGCTATACAATCGGCAGTTACGCTCGTAGATGAAATGTTGATTTATAGAGGTTTTGATATACAAAAGAAGGCAAAAATGATAATAAAAGAACAACATATTTTTATGTCTGTTTTTTTTTTTTCTTTGTGATATCAGAGCCTCCCAACACTTGTGAATTTTGAAACTAACCTGGCTGTCTCTTTATAAGCGCAGTGACTCTCCGAATGGGAAAGTTCCTGTTTCTCCTCCAAAAGCTTTCGCATGACTCCGCCTCCTCTTCCACAGAATGGGGCCCTTTGTGGGGGGTTTCCCAGCATTCCGCAGGGAATTCCTACAGGTGAGAGCACTGAAACACACCGTTACTTGATGACAATTTTAAATTCCCATCTTTTTGTTTTTTTATAAGTGCGTTTTTGCCAATTCGGGAGTGTGTGATCACAACCCAGGCCAAGAGGGAGGGCACAAGTTTTCCACGCAGGTGAGTTCTCTCTCCCTCCCTCTCTCTCTTTTTCTCTCTCAAGCGCACACACACGACAAACTAATGTTGGGAGTGATCGGGACATGAGTAAATATTGGTTTTGCATGAAGGTGTCTTCATAGAGACAGGCAAACTGGGTGTGTGTGTGTAAGCGGACTACATGACTTTGACACACAGCTTATACAGCTGCCCTGAAAAGCCGCAAGGTGAGTGTGGCCTTTTGTCTTAAATTTATTTCATGTGTTCTCGTCTAGCAGAATTTCTTTTTCTTTTAAAAATACTTTTCACGCTGTTGAAACACACACAAGTCCACAACTTCTCCAATGTCCTTCCCTCTGTTCAAACTCGCCTTGAAAAACATTGCCCGCAGCTATTCAAATGACGGCATGGCCGCATTAACAAACTGCCTCGACGGCTTTCTCCTATAACGACAACATGACGCACGCAAATATTCGTTATTTTTCGTGAACATACTGTCCGAATGTTTTATCTTTGGGCAGAGTTCACGAGAGATAGGACTTTACTTCTTTGTAATCTTTCCATCTCTCAAGTGCTCTCAATGGTCTTTTGTTTATCGTTTTGCCCTTTGGTATATTTGGACTCGCCTGCTTCCTTAAAACCAGTTAAAGTATTGTTATGCGGAATTATTTCGTAAAAAAACATTTTTGAAAGTGGATTTGATCACTTTAAGGGAAGCAGTTAGGAGGTCCCATAAAATACAATCAATACAGCACAATGTGATCTGGCTCACAGTTGACACGTCACGTAGAAATATAAAGAGAAATGAGAAATACGGGTGGTTCTCTGGAAGCGTGGGCCAGAATTCCAATTGTGTACACTCTGTCCCCCCCTCCCCACAGCATGTTGCGCACAGTCACCGAGTGGCTGTGGTGGGAGCGATTGTGGCTGCCCGTGAACGTCTCGTGGGCGGATCTGGAGGACCGCGACGGCCGTGTCTACGCCAAAGCCTCGCAGCTGTACGACGTGCTGCCAATCGCACTCTGCATTCTCTTTGTCAGATTCCTTTTTGAGAGGTGAGCAATACTGCAGCAAGTACAAATATTATTTCATAAGGCATTGTATTACATTTATTTATTCATGTTTATTTTTCTGCCCTTATATGTTGGTCTCGTGGTGTTCAGGTTGGTGGCCGCACCACTGGCCGATGTTTGCGGCGTCAAAGACAAACTACGTCGCACTGTGGAGCAAAATGCCGTTCTGGAAAATTACTTCTCTACAAAAGCACACGTTCCGTCACAGGTAAACGAAATCAAGACGGAAGATTCTTGTTTTTTTTTAGTTGTGGGTTATGTTCGGGGCCATAAGCGAAAGTCAACAATACTTGTGTGAATCAGGCGGATGTGAGGGCTCTGTGTAAAAAGACAAGTTGGACCGAGCGAAGAATTCAATTGTGGTTCAGAAGGAGGCGGAACCACCGGCGTCCAGGTCTTCGAAAGAGATTCTGTGAGGCCAGGTGTGTGTGTGAGTTTTGATGCACTAAATGTTCCTCAAAGGCATTTTTTTTTTTTTTCATGTCTTTATTGTTTTCATATTTCAACAGCTGGAGATGTGGATTCTATTTTTTTGCATTTGTTGGAGGCATTTTCGCCCTCCATGATGTAAGTGCTTCTTTATATCTGTTATTGTTTAGTCTTAGTGTTACCTTGTCACTGTTGTGGAATTTTAGAAACCCTGGTTTTACACTCTGAAGGAGGTTTGGGCAGGCTTTCCCAAACAGGTGAGTGACGAAATTCAATATAATGAATTTAAAGGATATTAAATGTAACGTGATGTCCTGTCATGTGTGCAGTCGTTGCTGCAATCACAGTACTGGTATTACTTCCTGGAAATGGGCTTCTACCTTTCGTTGCTCCTCAGCCTCACGTTCGATGTGAAGCGGAAGGCAAGTGTGAATTTTGGGAAACACTGTCAGGCGGTCAGTTTTGAGATTTGCAGTCTTTGTCGCTGGTGCAGGACTTTAAAGAGCAGGTGATCCACCACATTGCCACGCTGACTCTGCTGGCATTCTCGTGGATCTCCAACTACATCCGCGTCGGCACCATCGTGATGGCGCTCCACGACTCCGCCGACGTCCTGCTCGAGGTCAGCTCGCTCGTCACGTGGACTCGAGTGTGCGATGATCTCTCCGTGCGAGATTGTGAGCAACAGAGCAACCAGTTTGGATTTGTTTGCTGACTACTTTTATGAATGTGCAAAGCGCAATTTTTCCATGTGTTTTGCAATTATTGTTTTTATTTTTCCAATTACTGGTTTTCGATCAATTCACCACCACCACTAAATCAATTAATTGCAAAAAAATGGAACATCTGATCGTTGCAGCTGTGTTTTTTCTTGCAGGGTGCAAAGCTACTCAACTATGCCAAGTGGCATAAAACAGCCAACGCCATTTTTGTGGTTTTCACCTTCATTTTCATGCTGACCAGACTTGTGATTTTTCCTTTCTGGTGAGTATGTGTCAATATTTTACTTTTACTTTGCCATTCACATGGATGGCAAAATTCTCTACGAGTAGAACTGAGCCAGTAATTAGTCAAATTCAATTTTCAAATCATAATGGCTGCAATTCGGTAAAAATAATTGCATAATTTCGATTGGTCGAACTCCTATCTGTCCGCAGGGTGATCCATTGCACGTGGGTGTATCCGCTGGAGCGCTACCCAGCGTTCTTCGGCTACTATTTCTTCAATGTCATGCTAAGCGTGCTCCAGTTGCTGCACCTCTACTGGGCCGTCCTCATATCAAAAATGCTCTTCAAGTGTCTCTTCAGCAAGGTGCGTTTATTACGGCTCGGTGTTACGTTTTGCATGACAACCCTCACTTGCGTGTTGTGCTTTTTGTACGTGCAGTTGGAAGGGGACGACAGAAGCGATGAAGAGGAAGAAGATAGCGAGGAGGAGAGAAACTACAAGAGGAGTCACATGAACGGAGCCAAGAGCTATGCCAATGGTCACTGATGGGATAAGAACAGGGATTGGACAAAATCCCAGCAGACTGTATAGAAATGCACCCAGAAAGTATTCAACGCGATTCACATTTCCATTTATTTTTTTAGGTCACAGCAGTACCTTGACATACGAATGTCCCAATACATCACTCACAAGGCCACGCCCCTTAAAGGCACACATAAACACTCCAGTGGAGTTGAGAAATATACTGTCATGTCATTTCCCATTACGAGCTAAGATTGTAATCTCTTGTGAAAGTATGCCCTCTAGCGGCCACGAAGAAAAACAAGTGTGTGTGTAGAGTCGATTGTGCTTTGAATAACAACGACTGTGAAGGATAAGCCATGACCTGATATGAAGTTACATATTAGCGAAGCTTAAATAAAACACACTTCAATTCACAAAACAATTCATTCAGCATCACAAGCGCAGATCAGAGAGGACATCACATGGTCCAAACTACAATCAAAAGAAGGAAAAACTTCTGGGAAAAAAGGTAAAGGAGCTAATGAAATAAACCAACTGCAGTAGATGCCAAAATTTTGGGCACATTTTATTGTATATAGTTCAGTATATATAGTATATAGGAGTGTGTATTTATACAGTAATGTGACGGCGTATACTCATTAACACACACTTTGATTGGTTATTTGTAAATTTTATAAGAGCGTCTGCGGTAAGCTTCCTGACGTCACACACGCCACAAACGACACCCAACTGACGTCATTTTTTACGTCAAAGGATGACACGCTTTTTATACGCATGCGTAAAGTACATCGCTTGGCTTTCCTCCGTTGTGTTTCTGATATTTGGTGACCTCTAGCGGCGTTTGTTGTCAACCCGGGTTGGTTAGACGTTGCCATAGAAACCATCCCGCGAGCTTTTTGTGTTTAAAATTGGATCCCAAGCAAACGACAACATGGCGAACAAAATGACCTCCGTGCCCGAATTTAAAACCTACCGCACGAGCGTGAAAATTGGAAACTGGAGGGAGGAACAGCACTTGGAAGAGGTTTGTGCTCAAATCGATATTTAGGTTTGTTTAGCTACTGTTTAGAACTCGAAGAGGATTTCACCGACGCGACGGAGAAACCAAACGAATACATCAATCTAAAGATATAAGTATCTTTTAATTTTCCTACCTCTATCACCTATGTATAGCCATTTTTTATCCATCCACCCATCATCCATATTTCTAAATCATACAACAGGTTTAATGTGTCTTTCTACTACAGCATGTGAAGAACAAGTTCTTGCGTAAACAAGAAAAGGGGGAGCTGATCGCCCAGAGAGTGGACACCCTCAGGAGCAACATCCTCAGTCCGGTACCATCATGCACTAAAATGACTAAATGAGTGATGATGATGATGGTGATGATGATGATGGATGTCAATGTGTGTCCAGGTGAAACTGAGCGTGACAACGGATGGTGCACTGCACTTTGGAGATGTTGTGATGTTGTTGAACATCGGTGACCTTGGCCAGTGTTTAACACTGGGTATCAACGCGCACATTAACCACATGACCAAGATTCCTTCTCCTGCTATTAAAAGCCCGTGTGGAGTCAGTGCAGGTAGAAGCGTTCAGCCCTGCGTGCGCACGGCATTCATTATTACCAGGTACGTGCACACACACACACACACACGCGTTGCGTCAGCGGAATCTTGTAACGTTGCTTTTATTGATGGCAGCGTTGATGGCACTCCTGAAGGAGAAACGTTGCATTATGAGCAAAGTTTTGCCCTGAAAACAACAAGTGACTTCACCGGCAGCGTAAGTGACTCTCTAATCCCCCCCAAAAAAAACTCAAACTAAAAATATTTATATTTAATATTACTACGGCAACATGAGAACAGTTGTCAATTTCTTATTTGTATGATTAAATTAAAGACGAATCTATTTCTAAATAATCTATTTCCAATATATAACTGTATTAAAGTAGTTCAATTATTCATAAGCATTTGAAAAAATATATATACCAGTATATTGTCACAACTTGCATTTTGTTGTTTTTAAATGGCCACTTTTTCCGATTTCCTTTTCAGATGTACCTAACGAGTGACGTGAAGACGTTCCGGAAGTCCGCTGTGAGGTCTCGTCTCCAGGAGGTTAACTTGGACAATAGCGAGTGCTTCCAATCCTGGTGGAAGTTGGTGCACTTTGACCCTCAGGAAAGGCTCGAGCACGAAGGTCTGCCTGTACCTGTGAGTTTCTTTAACTTGTTGGTTAAATATTTCACCTGTTTGCGATCTCAGCAATTCCTACCAGGTTGCCCTTTGTTTTCTTTCGTAGGCCAATGTCAACGTGGTCGTCTTCCACTGCAAGACCAACCAGGCTCTGGCTATCACGGAACATCTTGTCCCAGGGTATTATAATGACCTGGCCCTGATCTCTCACCTCTAAAAAATTAACACGGCCCTTGTCGTGTGCGGAATTCTAAGCCTTTTTTATTCTTTAGAGCCACCGTACTTTTTTTAATCAACATTGGCGTTCAATTATTTTAAGTGCCCATGCAATCTTTGATTCCTTCTTCTCCCTCCGGCAGCACCACGTACGGCACTGAATATGAGGTGACCGCCCATACTTTCTTGGACGGTCACAAAGCTGAAAAAGCCAATAACCACTGGATCCTGTGCACCGGTGACCCGGCCGGGGACGGCCTCCTGCTTCTCAATCGCCTGAAATCCGAGGGCAACTGCATAACGTTACCGCGGGAAAACCCAGACGATCCAACGGAGTTTCTCAGATGTAGTGTGTGTAACTATAGGGAAGACAGGTTTGATTCTTAAAAAAAAGAAAGATAATGTTTTCTATATTTGGATGCCCCCACACACAAACTCTGTCCACCAATGTCCAATGTATGTTCCCATTAGAATTTGAGAAGTTTTCTCAAACACGAGGGGTGGTCATCTATTGTGATTCCTAAAAATAACAATAATAGAAAATGTGATATGGAAACCCATGGTGAAGTATTTTTCCCACACTCTGGGAAAAAAAACATTATTACAGCTTTCGGGCCTATAATGGCTTGTTGCTGGCATGTTAGAGGAACTTATGTTCCCTTGAGTCCTGCTCGGGAAAAAAACATCTTGTCATGCCTTTAGGTTACCTGAACACTATATTGTCCAGATGTGTATATAAGTGTGTCAAAAATTGAAATGTTCCCAACATTTTTTACTGGCAATTTCGCCTGCTTATTTTTTCCTGGGGGAAAAACTGTTTTATTATGTGCGTAGTCAGATCCTTTATGGGTGTGGCCAGTTTCCAAGTATAATTGGAGATGGACAAGTGTGATAAGGAGAGGAAGCAGTAGTTTTCCAAGTCTCGAAAACTGGTGAGTCAACATATATTAAGTGTGTTTGTGCGTGTGTTTGTGTTAGCATGCAAGTCACAGGCCAGCCTGAAATATCAAAAATTGAATTTTGTTTTATTTTTCCCAAATAGTATAAATAGGTCAAATAGTCGATATAGGTCGTCACTTTATGAAGTTCAGTGAAGTTGATGTGCATTAATTTATAGCCAGCAGCCTCGCCACATCAAATATTAATAATTGTCAAAGATCTCCAAAAAATAATCCTGAGCGATTATTGGGATTGCACGCCTCGCTTGGAAATCGTGCCATAAATCGTGGATGTTTTTGGCTGCTCAATACTGACCAGTGCAAACAGTTAGGTTGGGTCCAGGAACACACATTGATTGTGATGTGGAACAGAACTATACAAAATCATAAAGCTTGCTATATTTATTTTCCCAAACTCTATCTCTTGGCAGGTGGTTAAATTTCAATGGGGTATTTATTTTTTTAAAGCTGGATGGGTCATATTAATATCTCGTGGTGTCCACCAGGGGTCAGTGTTGGAAACAGCCACGTCGTTTATTATTTAATTGCCATTAAATCATTGATTATGTATGTTCACGTTCAGTGCATTTACAGGTATTGCGCAAATGTTATTTCTGAAACATGCATAGCTGCTCGTTGGATTAATCATTAACAAACATTTTAAGTGAATGATGCGGCCTTCATAAAACCAGGAAAAAAAATAAAAACCGACCTCTGCCGAGCGAATGTCAGGTGGCCATTGTCGCATGCTTCTGACGTCGACACTGCCGTGGTGCGTAACCGGCAGGCGTGGGTTCGGAGTATTTTAGAAATTTTCCACTCGCCGTGACGGCATGCGAACGCAGCACATGAGGGCAGCTGGCCGAGGACGAACAATAGAGAGGAGGGAGTCGCGCTTTCAGGGTGGATAACCTAGTGAAGGGGGGTGCAGATGTAGAAGGAGAGGAGAGGAGAGGAGGCAGCAGCAGCAGAAGCAACAAACCTTTCTACCTCTCTCGCGTAGCGGTGAGTTGGAACGTTAAATATGTTTTAATTTGAATATCTCGCCCGATGTCTATTTTGGGGGCAGGATGTAATGTATAGGCCACAAGCGATGTATTTTAAAAGCATGTGCACGTGCACGCGAAAAATCTTGCGACCGTTAAAAATCTGATCATATTAAATGGATTGCCCCAATTCTACATCTTCTTACCCCAGGCCAAAAGAAAAAGCTTAACATCATTTGATGTCAGAAAACTACCAGTAATGGCCACAAAAATTTATGTTTCCGGACGCTTACTTAAACCTAATGATCGCCCCGGTAATTTTATCCGGGTTTTTTTATGGGCGTTTTTTTTCCCTCTTTGTCGCCATTAATTTTCGTGATAACAGTTTTTTAGACTATATATCGATAAAGTCCAATATATTGACATTATAATATATTGTTTTACTCCGACATTAACCGTCCGTTTCCTGACAATTTAAAACTCAACTGACCGCTAGTGGGCACCGACATTTATGCTTCCGTGTAATTTTCCTCCACATCAACTTTGTGTTCAATGTTGGCTCCTGTTTGTTTGCAGTGTCATGCGAGCATGGCAGTGCATGTGGGTGGACTTGTGGCTGTGATTGCCTTTTATGCCGTTATTCTGCTAACTGGCATCTTGGCCTCACGCAAATCCAAGAAAGTGGAGAAGAAATGCACGGGCCAAAAGAGCGAAGTCGCCATCGTTGGGGGGCGCAACATCAACGTCGTGATCGGAGTTTTTACCATGACAGGTAAGATTTTTCTTTCTTTTTGGTCACTAAGAAGCTATATATATATTTTTTTTCTTTCAGCGACATGGGTCGGAGGAGGTTACATTATGGGGACCGCCGAGGCTGTTTACTCCCCGACTCAAGGTCTCGTCTGGGCTTTTGGTCCTCTTGCATATGTTTTGAATTTTCTATTAGGTGAGTATCTAAAGTGGGACTCAACTGATTCAGAAAAGTTTGTTTATAATGAATGATTATTGTTAGTTTATTAAGTCAAATAAATTCATCTTATATTGCATTGTTTTTAATTGAACAGAAAAAAAATAATCTTGCATTTGACCACGTATAACCAGAAAGCACCGTGTCCTTTCATGATCCTTTACGAGAGTGTGGTGGATCACGAGGCTCAGATTTTAGGGTCATGTGACATGTTAATACCTGACGAAGGATTCAAAAAGTGTTTTTTGGATGTCGCCGGCAGCTCTTCCAAAATAGACTTGCCCCCCCCCCCCACACACACACACACACACACACACACTCCCCCCCTTAAGTCATTTGACGAAAAGGAGTTGCTCAGTGGAAAAAAAAAATCCCCAAGAACAAAACTCTCCTGCTACTTTAAGGTCAAAAAGCAGCTCATGTGAGGGACATCTGGAGAGCCTCGAATTCTTGACAGCAGTACCTGGGCTTTTTGTCAGCCACTCTGATTCGACACTTGGGAGGATCTTTCATTTTTTTTATTATTATTTATTTTAATAACCTTTCCACTTTGTCGTCAGCATTATGCTCATTTGCTCGTCAAAATGACTATTAAGAATAAGATGAAATGCGTTTGACAACCAACAAAGAGTTTTTGTGCTCTTTCTATAACCTAAAATGCCACACGATAACAACAAAGCTAATCGGATTTAAATATTATGAAAGTAGCTGTTGGGCCGAGACGTTGAAGGTCACGTAGGCGTATTTATCTCAGCAGATAAACTTGGCCTTCTCCTCCCTCAAACGCACGTGCCTTATAAAAGAGGAATCATTAACGGTGAAAAAATAAAAAAACCAAATACATTCTTTAGGATGAATGCATGTGGATTGTTTCTATGACAAAGCCCCGCCCTCTTCCCTCTGTACTGATTTTAATTGGCCTTCCTTTGTAACTTGAACCCTGTTCAAAGATTGATGAACATTTAGTCAATATTTTGCCAAGTGTGACTATGAAATAACTCCAGGCTTTTTATTAAAAAAAAAAAAAATTGTTTTCACTTTGCTATGCTTTCTGTCTTTTCAAGGAGGATTGTTTTTTGCCAAACAAATGAGGTCCAAACGCTACGTGACGATGTTGGACCCATTTCAGAACCGCTACGGCCAATTGTTCACGACAGCAATTTTAATTCCTGCTTTGATCAGTGATATTTTGTGGGTGGCCTGCATCCTTGCCGCTCTGGGTTCGTCATTTATTTTTAATGTTTTTTATTTTCCATATTCAAATATGACCGTTCAGTGTTGCTGATCTGGTGGTTTCTTCCTGTGTGTGTGTGTGTAATTTCCAGGGGCAACAATGAGCATCATCCTGGATCTCTCATCGACAATCTCCATTCTTATCTCTGCGGCCGTCTCCATCATTTATACATTTTTAGGAGGCCTCTACGCGGTGGCGTACACTGATATCATCCAATTGTTGTTCATATTTGTCAGCCTGGTGAGCCATCGAGGTTGGGCGCAAAGGTCGTGCGATTGAAGGCCTTCACTGAAGATTGACCGATTAATAAATGTTTGTTTTTGTGTTTTAGTGGCTCTGTATTCCGTTCATGATCCTCAGTCCTGTGGTGACTGACTTGGTACAAACGGCCCAACTCAACCATTCAAGCGTCCACTCGTGGATCGGAGAGGTGAAGTTTGAGGATGCAGGGAAATGGACAGATGACTTTCTTGTTTTGGTCAGATATTTTGCTTATTTGATGTTTGTGATTGTTTCTTTTGTAGGATGTCGCTGCGTGCTAACATCTGTGTAGGTCTCCACAATTTCCAGGAGCACTAAAAAAGTCCACCAGAAACATCGAGCGTAACTTCTCTGCCAGTTTTTCTTGCTCAACCCCCCCCCCCTACAGCTAACTTTGTGAATTGCGTCTCTGCACTCAAGCCTCTCAGCGAAAATGAGTAACCTGAGCTCCGAAACAGGCGTACATATATTTAGCCGGCACAGCCGCGTAAATATAGTTTGTCGGCACATGTTATATATTTAGTAACTGTAACCGTAAGTGATACACTTGTCAAACGTTGTTATTTTACAGGCTTTAGGTGGACTGGCCTACCAGTCTTTGCACCAGAGGATCCTGGCAGCGGCTTCCTCATCCAAGGCTCAGGTTACTTGCTTTGCAGCCGCTGGCGCTGCTTTCTTGATGGGAATCCCGTCGGTGATCATCGGAGCTGCGGCAGCATCCGCAGGTACGGCAAACGCGCATCTCGTTACACGGAGGCAGCGGTAACCGGACACCGCATCAGTGTTCCCTCGTACAAAGACTCAAGATGGGACAGGGGATCGCTACATTATTGCAGAAAAGGAACGAACGATCACACAAAACAAAATCTGACCCCGAGCAAGTTAAAGTTCAATATTTCAATATTGACAATATATATTTTTAATCAGGTGTTGCACAGTGTGCACAGGGAGCTTGTGTGTTTGCACAGACACTTGAAAAATAAGAGGGAACACTGAAGTAGTGCCAAAGTGACGCCTCGTAGATAATTGACCATCATTTCTTTTCCCTAAGATTGGAACCAGACCGAATACGGCCTACCGCCACCTTACGATCGCGGGGAGGCAGGGAATATCCTGCCATTGGCTCTGTGCTACATCACACCCGACTGGGTGTCCGTGTTAGGCATTGGCGCCTTAGCAGCGGCGGTGATGTCCTCCATGGACTCAACATTGCTGTCGTCAGCGTCCATGTTCACCCAAAACATATACAAGACGTCTTTGAGAAAGCAGGTGCGTGTGTGTGAGTGTGTGGGTGTTAGTTCTAGGGGATTTATTTTTTTTGTCTTCTGTAGGCATCGGATAGGGAGCTAAAGTGGGTGATCCAGATAAGTGTGCTCCTGGTGGGCCTTGCTGGAACGGGTCTGGCCTTCAACAAGAGCAGCATCCTTGCGCTCTGGCTGCTGGCTACCGACCTGCTGTACTGCGTGGTGACCCCTCAGTTGTTTTGTGTGGTGCACCTCCGAGTGGCCAATTGCTACGGCGCCATCAGCGGCTACGTGATAGCTCTGCTGCTGCGCGTGCTGAGCGGCGAGCCCGCGCTCGGCATCCCGCCTGTGCTGCTCTTCCCGGGTTGGAGGGAGCGGGATGACGTCATCACGCACTACTTTCCCTTCCGGACTCTGATTGCGTTCATTTCCCTGGCGGTTGTCGTTCTCGTATCCTGGCTGGTCGAGCTGGCCTTCGCTCGCCAGCTCATTCCTCAGTCCTGGGATGTGTTGGATGCGTTCAACAAGCAAAGGGTAGTCAAAGAAGAGTATGAAAGACCACTACAAACGTTCACCGAAGAAAAGAATTATGTTTTTAACACGGCGTTATAGGCGAACACGATATGCCAAAGCCTAATTTATGCATATTAGTGCACACATTCGTACATATTTTCTACGCTGTAGTTTCTTCTACAAACTATTGAATATTTCCGTATACGCGAGCCCGCAGTTTTGATCTGCGTATGCGTACTGAAACAAAAGAGGCTCCTCAAGACGCACATTTTCAAGTAACTGTTCAAATGTTAGCATTCCGATTTGAATGTCGGAAGCCGTATTTTATCCAAAGCCTTTTTTCCTTAACACCCATTCCTACAAACTATCCAGTTGATGGCATTGTATTCCTAATCTCTGACCTAGTTAAATGTTATTGGACCTTTTGGGACTCAGAACTGCCATTGTTCTCCCCAGACAGTTGTTTCCTACTGGCCTTTTCTACGTTTTCAGTGTTTAAATGCTAGGCTATTCATTAATAATTGTACTTTTCCAAAATAAAATAGTCACACGTTGTTGGATGCATTGCTCTTGCGTTCTGTTGTGATATTATTGAAACTGTAATGACAAGGTTGGAGCAGCAGAGGGCGATGCAAGAACATTGCAAGTTCCCTTCAACCGTATTTGAAGAGTTAAGGTCACTTCCATAGTTTTTGTTGTTCTGTATGCTGAAGACATTTGGGTTCGTCTTCAGATGTTCTGTTTGTAAATGCTTTGGGTGGTTGCCTTGTGTATGAAATGTGTTATCAAGAAATACCATGGCTTTCGGAAATTTTACTTGATAAAATATATAGTAATTACTTGTGTGACTTGAGCATTTGTTTTGCACAAATAACTAGCGTGCATGTCAAATTTACTTAAATAATTGATTCCTATGGAAAACAACGTCAAATTGACTTAAAAAAGGATTCCTATGGAAAATATTGCTTCTATTTGCACGTTTCTACTTGCAAACCAATTGTGGAGCCAGTTAAGTTCGTAAGTAGAGGTACCACTGTCGCCACACATTGTTGGATGCATTGCTCTTAGATTCTTCTCACATTTAATGAAACTGTAATGACTAGGTTAGAGCAGCAGAGGGCAATACAAAAATATTGCAAGAGTCATATACGTGCACACCAGTTATTTGTTCAAAAGAAATACTCAAGTGACAATTTCACTTCAATACTTTATATTTCAATATTTTATATATATATATATATATATATATATATATATATATATATTGAATAACTTGTGTCACTTAAGTATTTCTTTGGAACAAATAACTAGTGTGAATGTCAAATATACTTGAGAAACACCTTGTACAATTTTCTTAAAATTTCTGAGAAAAGACTGGCTCTTTCGTATGTTTGTTTACCTTGCCCTCAAGCGAGATTTTAGGTAGGGCGCAACCCCTAATATATTTTAGAGAAAAGGGTTATTCAAAAAGGAACTCATCGCAAATTGCTAGTTTAGAAACGTGTTGTGCATACCTTAATTTTTTTTTCAATTAAAGCCATGATGAATTTATAGATGCAAGTGTGAAATCTAAATTGTATGGGTAAAACGAAACGTTTTAATTCCCTTATAAATAACAAAAGAAATGCAATTACTGAAATAATGATATTCTAATTGACTGGCCGTCACCTGTGTTGGGTGTTGTGCGAATATTTTGACACGGACTCGGACAATACGTATGTACAATAAAGGGAAATGTGCTTTCGGCAGTTTGCAAACATATTTTATCAAGGCTGTGTTAGACTTATAATCATATAATTATAATTTCCGGTAGTAGGAGTGCTCGTGGTAGGTGGGTGGCGAAGAATGTGCAGGCAAACTGCATGAACTTGTTTTTTTCCAAGTGTTGTGCAACAGGATGTATCAAAGTCAAAAGTCAAAGTCTCCTTTATTGTCAATTTCTCCGCATGTGAAGACACACAAAGAGATCGAAATTACATTTCTCACTATCCCAGGGTGACAAGACAGAGTTCACAACGCACATCCACGTAAACAACACAGGAACATCGGCCCAGACAGGGAGTACCTGACGAGAACACCTCAGGGTCGGTGAGAAACGACCACGTCCTGGTGGTCGGGCTTCGCGGGGAAGACCCAACCGCCAGACAGCTGAGGCCGGACAGCTTCACTCAGCGATAACACCAAGACGGGGAGGAGGTGGCCATCGACCAATCATCACACAATGTTTTCCATGTTTGAATATTCATATTGTGTTTCTTTGTAACAGGGCAACCCGTCTGATTGATCCCCAGGTCATCTCTTTGACAGAACGAACTCGCCAAATTGTAAGGTGCGCCAGGATGTGGTTTAGGATATAGAAACTCATGTGTTAAGTGTTGATCGCAATTTGGAGTCAGATGAAAAACAAAAATCCGTAGCCTAACAACTTGCAGACAAGTTGAACGCCTGGGGGGCGAGACCCGACACACGGACTCCGACGACTCCGCATGCAAGAACAGGTTTTCATGGGTGTGTCATGATGGGAAAGAGGTTGATAAGCACCCCGCCTCCCTTTTTTAACAAGCTAGAAAGTTGATTAAAAAGTACCTAGTTGAAATGCAGTATTTGTTTTCATTGTCATTCGAGCATGGCAGTGCATGTGGGTGGACTTGTGGCTGTGATTGCCTTTTATGCCGTTATTCTGCTAACTGGCATCTTGGCCTCACGCAAATCCAAGAAAGTAGAGAAGAAATGCACGGGCCTAAAGAGCGAAGTCGCCATCGTTGGGGGGCGCAACATCAACGTCGTGATTGGAGTTTTTACAATGACAGGTAAGTTTTTTTTTTTGGGTCACTGCTATTTTTATTTATTTTTTTCTCCTTTCAGCGACATGGGTCGGAGGAGGTTACATTATGGGAACCGCCGAGGCTGTTTACTCTCCGACTCAAGGTCTCGTCTGGGCTTTTGGTCCTCTTGCATATGTTTTGACTTTTCTATTAGGTGAGTATCTAAAGTGGGACTCAAGCGATTCAGTTTATAATGAATGATTATTGGTAGTTTATTAAGACAAATAAATTCTGCTTATATTAAAAATAAATAAACTTATAGACTTATTATATATTATGAAAGTAGCTGTTGGGCTGAGACGCTGAAGGTCACGTAGGCGTATTTATCTTAGCAGATAAAATGGCTATTCTGTTGTAACTTGGTCTTCTCCTCCCTCAAACGCACGTGGCTTATAAAAGCGTAATCATTAACAGAGAAATAATAAAAAAAAAAAATTCTTTTGTTGATCTTTTCTATTATGTTGCCCCGCCCACTTCCCTCAAGCTGAATTTACTGATTTTAACTTTAATCTGTTAAAAGTTTAATAAACCAGCTCAGTGGCCTAGTGGTAGAGTGTCCTCCCTGAGACTGGAAGGTAGTGGGTTCAAACCCTGGCCGGGTCATACCAAAGACTATAAAAATGGGACCCATTGCCTCCCTGCTTGGCACTCAGCATTAAAGGTTGGAATTGGGGGGTTAGATCACCAAATGATTCCTGAGCGCGGCACTGCTGCTGCTCACTGCTCCACTTTCCCCCATGGGATGGATGAGAATCATACAGGGATGGGTTAAATGCAGAGGACAAATTTAACCACACCCAGATATGTGTGTGACGATCATTGGGACTTGAACTTTTAACATTCAGTCAATATTTTGCCAAGTTTGACTATTAAATAACTCCAGTCTCTTTATTTAAAAACAGCTAATTAGTTTTCACTTAACCATGTTTTCTGTCTTTTCAAGGAGGATTGTTATTTGCAAAACAAATGAGGTCCAAACGTTACGTGACTATGTTGGACCCATTTCAGAACCGCTACGGCCAATTTTTCACAACGGCAATTTTGATTCCTGCTTTGATCAGTGATATTTTGTGGGTGGCCTGCATCCTTGCCGCTCTGGGTTTGTCATTAACTTTTAATGGATTTTATTTTCCATATTCAAATATGACAGTTCAGTGCTGATCCGGTGGTTTCTTCGTGTGTGTGTGTGTGTGTGTGTAATTTCCAGGGGCAACAATGAGCATCATCCTGGATCTCTCATCGACAATCTCCATTCTTATCTCTGCGGCCGTCTCCATCATTTATACATTTTTAGGAGGCCTCTACGCGGTGGCGTACACTGATATCATCCAATTGTCGTTCATATTTGTCAGCCTGGTGAGCCATCGAGGTTGGGTGCAAAGGTCGTGCGATTGAAGGCCTTCACTGAAGATTGACTGACTAACAAATGTTTGATTTTGTGTCTTAGTGGCTCTGTATTCCATTCGTGATCCTCAGTCCTGCGGTGACTGACTTGGTACCAACGACCCAACTCAACCATTCAAGCGTCCCCTCGTGGATCGGGGAGGTGAAGTTTGAGGATGCAGGGAAATGGACAGATGACTTTCTTGTTTTGGTCAGATATTTTGCTTATTTGATGTTTGTGATTGTTTCTTTTGTAGGATGTCACTGCGTGCTAACATCTGTGTAGGTCTCCACAATTTCCAGGAGCACTAAAAAAGTCCACCAGAAACATCGAGCGTAACTTCTCTGCCAGTTTTTCTTGCTCAACCCCCCCCCCCCCCCCTACAGCTAACTTTGTGAATTGCGTCTCTGCACTCCGCGTAAATATAATTTGTCGGCACATGTTATGTATTTAGTAACTGTAACCGTAACTGATACGCTTGAGAAACGTTGTTATGTTACAGGCTTTAGGTGGACTGGCCTGCCAGGCTTTGCACCAGAGGATCCTGGCAGCGGCTTCCTCATCCAAGGCTCAGGTTACTTGCTTTGCAGCCGCTGGCGCTGCTTTCTTGATGGGAATCCCGTCGGTGATCATCGGAGCTGCGGCAGCATCCGCAGGTACGGCAAACGCGCATCTCGTTACACGGAGGCAGCGGTAACCGGACACCCGGTTTTAACGGGCAATCCGCATTAGTGTTCCCAAGTACAAAGACTCAAGATGGGACAGGGGATCGCTACATTATTGCGAGAGAGCGCAAAAGACGGACAGAAAAGGAATGAGCTATCACACAAAACAAAATCCGACCCCGAGCAAGTTAAAGTTCAATATTTTATTCATTTATTTAATCTGGTGTTGCACAGGGACCTTGTGTGTTTGCACAGACACTTGAAGAACAAGAGGGAACACTGATCCGCAGGTTCTCTTATCAGCCAAATTAGTGCCAAAGTGACGAGCTAATGTTTTCAAAGCACCATGGGAGTTTTCGCCTCAGAATTCAAGTTTAACTTTAAAGAAATATCATTAAGAGGCAGTTTGACTTCTCACTTTAATGTGATCATCAACACAGCCTCGTAGATAATTGACCCATCATTTCTTTTCCCTCTCTGTAAGACTGGAACCAGACAGAATACGGCCTACCGCCACCTTATGATCGCGGGGAGGCAGGGAATGTCCTGCCATTGGCTCTGTGCTACATCACACCCAACTGGGTGTCCGTGTTGGGCATTGGCGCCTTAGCAGCGGCGGTGATGTCCTCCATGGACTCATCCTTGCTGTCGTCAGCGTCCATGTTCACCCAAAACATATACAAAACGACTTTTAGAAAGCAGGTGCGTGTGTGTGTGTGAGAGTGTGTGTAGTTCTGGGATATTATTATTATTTTTCTTCTGTAGGCATCGGATAGGGAGCTTAAGTGGGTGATCCAGATAAGTGTGCTCCTGGTGGGCCTTGCTGGAACGGGTCTGGCCTTCAACAAGAGCAGCATCCTTGCGCTCTGGCTGCTGGCTACCGACCTGCTGTACTGCGTGGTGACCCCTCAGTTGTTTTGTGTGGTGCACCTCCGAGTGGCCAATTGCTACGGCGCCATCAGCGGCTACGTGATAGCTCTGCTGCTGCGCGTGCTGAGCGGCGAGCCCGCGCTCGGCATCCCGCCTGTGCTGCTCTTCCCGGGTTGGAGGGAGCGGGATGACATCATCACGCAGTACTTTCCCTTCCGGACTCTGATTGCGTTCATTTCCCTGGCGGCTGTCGTTCTCGTATCCTGGCTGGTCGAGCTGGCCTTCGCTCGCCAGCTCATTCCTCAGTCCTGGGATGTGTTGGATGCGTTCAACAAGCAAAGGGTAGTCAAAGAAGAGTATGAAAAACCACTACAAAGGTTCAACGAAGAAAAGAATTATGTTTTTAACACGGCGTTATAGGCGAACACGATATGCCAAAGCCTAATTTATGCATATTAGTGCACACATTCGTACATATTTTCTACGCTGTAGTTTCTTCTACAAACTATTGAATATTGCCGTATACGCGAGCCCGCAGTTTTGATCTGCGTACGCGTACTGAAACAAAAGAGGCTCCCCAAGACGCACATTTTCAAGTAACTGTTCAAATGTTAGCATTCCGATGTAAATGTCGGAAGCCGTATTTTATCCAAAGGCTTTTTTCCTTAACACCCATTCCTACAAACTATCCAGTTGATGGCATTGTATTCCTAATCTCTGACCTAGTTAAATGCTATTGGACCTTTTGGGACTCAGAACTGCCATTGTTCTCCCCAGACAGTTATTTCCTCCTGGCCTTTTCTACGTTTTCAGTGTTTAAATGCTAGGCTATTCATTAATAATTGTACTTTCCCAAAATAAAATAGTCACACATTTTTGGATGCATTGCTCTTGCGTTCTGTTGTGTGATATTATTGAAACTGTAATGACAAGGTTGGAGCAGCAGAGGGCGATACAAGCACATCGCAAGTTCCCTTCAACCGTATTTGAAGAGTTAAGGTCACTTCCATAGTTTCTGTTGTTCTGTATGCTGAAGACATTTGGGTTCGTCTTCAGATGTTCTGTTTGTAAATGCTTTGGGTGGTTGCCTTGTGTATGAAATGTGTTATATCAAGAAATGCCATGCCTTTCGGAAATTTTACTTGATAAAATATATAATAATTACTTGTGTGACTTGAACATTTGTTTTGCACAAATAACTGTCGTCACACATTGTTGGATGCATTGCTCTTACATTCTTCTGAGACATTTAATGAAACTGTAATGACTAGGTTAGAGCAGCAGAGGGCACTACAAGAATATTGCAAGATAAGAAATAAAATATATATAAAATATGTGTATATATATATACACATATAAATTTATATAATATATACATATACGTATGTTGAATAACTTGTGTCACTTAAGTATTTCTTTTGAACAAATAACTAGTGTGAATGTCAAATACATACAATTTACAAGATGGCGGCGCGTGCACACGCAGTGGTCACTCTCTGTCCCGTTCGGTGTTTTGTGAGTGTTCGTCTCGTGTGATACGTCTCGCTACTAGTGCGGCGGGCATGTTCTGCTCAACATCGGCGGAAGTGGGTTTTATGGCGTTCTGGACTTTGGTGCGGAGAGATTAAGGGCGCTCGGACTGCTTCGTCATGGAGCGACGCCGGACTGGCCTGCTCTTCCTCCCCCGGTTGGACTGCGTCGTGAGCTCGGACTGCTCCGTCCTGGAGCATTGTTGGGATGCGTCGGCAGCGGGTCTGCGAGGCAGCGGAAGAGGGGCCAGCGCGGAGACGTCGGGCCAGGCTTGCGGCCAACCCAGCACGCCCGGCCGTGCCTTCCGTTCTCTTGGCGTACGTTTGTTCGCGGGACGACAAGATGGGTTGCGTTCGCCTGATAGGATCCACGAACCGGACAGTGCGTGCCTGCTGTGTGCTCGTGTTCACAGTGGCCTGGTTGACTGTCATCTTTCCGGACTCTGCTGTGCATCGTGAGCGGCTAGCGTGCTATCTCTCTTATTGTTCATCTTCTTGTTTTATTTTTCCTGTGTTGTTTACTTGTATGTGCGTTGTGAACTCTGTCTTGTCACCCTGGGATAGTGAGAAACGTAATTTCGATCTCTGTGTCATGCGGAGGAATTGACAATAAAGGAGACTTTGACTTTGAAATGTACTTGAGAAACACCTTGTACAATTTTCTTAAAATTTCTGAGAGAAAGAAAAGACTGTCTCTTTCGTATGTTTGGATGCCTCGGGTACATAACCATTTATGTTTACCTTGCCTTCAAGCGAGATTTTAGGTAGGGCGCACACGCTAATATATTTTAGAGAAAAGGGTTATTCAAAAAGGAACTCATCGCAAATTGCTAGTTTAGAAACGTGTTGTGCATACCTTAATTTTTTTTTTTTCAATTAAAGCCATGATGAATTTATAGCTGCAAGTGTGAAATCTAAATTGTATGGGTAAAAAGTAACGTTTTAATTCCCTTATGAAAATAACAAAAGAAATGCAATTACTGAAATACTGATATTCTAATTGACTGGCCGTCACCTATATAGGGTGTTGTGCGAATATTTTGACACGGACTCGGACAATACGTATGTACAATAAAGGGAAATGTGCTTTCGGCAGTTTGCAAACATATTTTATCAAGGCTGTGTTAGACTTATAATCATATCATTATAATTTCCAGTGGTAGGTGGGTGGCGAAGAATGTGCAGGCAAACTGCATGAACTTGTTTTTTTCCAAGTGTTGTGCAACAGGATGTATCAAAGTCAAAAAGTCAAAAGTCAAAGTCTCCTTTATTGTCAATTCCTCCGCATGTCAAGACACACAAAGAGATCGAAATTACGTTTCTCACTATCCCAGGGTGACAAGACAGAGTTCACAACGCACATCCACGTAAACAACACAGGAACATCGGCCCAGAGAGGGAGTACCTGACGAGAACACCTCAGGGTCGGTGAGAAATGAGAATAACACCACGTCCTGGTGGTCGGGCTTCGCAGGGAAGACCCAACCGCCAGACAGCTGAGGCCGGACAGCTTCGCTCAGCGATAACACCTAGACGGGGAGGAGGTGGCCATCGACCAATCATCACACAATGTTTTCCATGTTTGAATATTCATATTGTGTTTCTTTGTAACAGGGCAACCCATCTGATTGATCTACTGGTCTTCTCTTGGACAGAACGAACCCGCAAAATTGTCAGGTGCGCCAGGGTGTGGTTTAGGATATAGAAACTCATGTGTTAAGTGTTGATTTGGAGTCGGATGAATAACAAAAATCCGTAGTCAAACAACTTGCAAATACGTTGAACGCCTGGGGGGGCGAGACCCGACACACGGCCTCAGACGACTCCACATGCACGAACAGGTTTTCATGGGTGTGTCATTATGGTAATGAGTTTGTTAAGCACCCCGCCCCCTTTTTTTTAACAAGCAAGAAAGTTGATTAATACGTACCAAGTTGAAATGCAATATTTGTTTGCAGTGTCATGCGAGCATGGCAGTGCATGTGGGTGGACTTGTGGCTGTGATTGCCTTTTATGCCGTTATTCTGCTAACTGGCATCTTGGCCTCATGCAAATCCAAAAAAGTGGAGAAGAAATGCACGGGCCAAAAGAGCGAAGTCGCCATCGTTGGGGGGCGCAACATCAACGTCGTGATTGGAGTTTTTACCATGACAGGTAAGTTTTTTTTTTTTTTGGGTCACTGCTATTTTTATTTATTTTTTTCTCCTTTCAGCGACATGGGTCGGAGGAGGTTACATTATGGGAACCGCCGAGGCTGTTTACTCTCCGACTCAAGGTCTCGTCTGGGCTTTTGGTCCTCTTGCATATGTTTTGAATTTTCTATTAGGTGAGTATCTAAAGTGGGACTCAACTGATTCAGAAACGTTTGTTTATAATGAATGATTATTGTTAGTTTAGTAAGTCAAATAAATTCTACTCATATTGCATCGTTTTTAATCTAACGGAAAAAAATAATCTTGCATTTGATCACGTATAATCAGAAAGCACCGTGTCCTTTCATGATCCTTTACTGTGTGGTGGATCACGGGGCTCAGATTTTAGGGTCATGTGACGTGTTACTACCTGATGAATGATTCAAAAAGTGTTTTGTGGATGTCACCGGTAGCTCTTCCAAAATAGACACTCCCCCCTTAAGTCATTTGACCATCCTAATGAACAGCTCGGAGTCGCTCAGTGGAAACCAAATCCCCAAGAACAAAACTCTTCTGCTACTTTAAGGTCAAAAAGCAGCTCATGTGAGGGACATCCGGAGAGCCCCGAATTCTCGACAGCAGTACCTAGGCTTTTTGTCAACCACTCTGATTCGACACGTGGAGGATCTTTCATTTTTTTTATTATCTTTTTTTTTAATAACTTTTCCACTTCGACGTCAGCATTATGCTCATTTGCTCGTCAAAATGACTTTTAAGAATAAGATGAAATGCGTTTGACAACCAACAAAGAGTTTTTGAGTTATAGTTTTTGTTTTGTAAATATTATGAAAGTAGCCGTTGGGCTGAGACGTTGAAGGTCACGTAGGCGTATTTATCTTAGCAGATAAAATGGCTGTTCTGTTATAACTTGGCCTTCTCCTACCTCAAACGCACGTGGCTTATAAAAGCGTAATCATTAACAGAGAAATAATAATAAAAAAAAACCAATACATTCTTTTGTTGATCATTTCTATTATGAAGCCCCGCCCCCTTTTCTCAAGCTGAATTTATTGATTTTAATTGGCTTTCGTTTGTAACTTGAACTCTGTTAAAAGGTTAATGAACATTCAGTCAATATTTTGCCAAGTTTGACTATTGAATAACTCCAGGCTGTTTATTTAAAACGAGCAATTTAGTTCTCACTAAACTATGTTTTCTGTCTCCTCAAGGAGGATTGTTATTTGCAAAACAAATGAGGTCCAAACGTTACGTGACTATGTTGGACCCATTTCAGAACCGCTACGGCCAATTTTTCACGACAGCAATTTTGATTCCTGCTTTGATCAGTGATATTTTGTGGACGGCCTGCATCCTTGCCGCTCTGGGTTTGTCATTAACTTTTAATGGATTTTATCTTCCATATTCAAATATGGCAGTTCAGTGTTGCTGATCTGGTGGTTTCTTCCTGTGTGTGTGTGTGTGTAATTTCCAGGGGCAACAATGAGCATCATCCTGGATCTCTCATCGACAATCTCCATTCTTATCTCTGCGGCCGTCTCCATCATTTATACATTTTTAGGAGGCCTCTACGCGGTGGCGTACACTGATATCATCCAATTGTCGTTCATATTTGTCAGCCTGGTGAGCCATCGAGGTTGGACGCAAAGGTCGTGCGATTAAAGGCGTTCACTGAAGATTGACTGACTAACAAATGTTTGATTTTTTATTTTAGTGGCTCTGTATTCCATTCGTGATCCTCAGTCCTGCGGTGACTGACTTGGTTCCAACGACCCAACTCAACCATTCAAGCGTCCACTCGTGGATCGGGGAGGTGAAGTTTGAGGATGCAGGGAAATGGACAGATGACTTTCTCATTTTGGTCAGATATTTTGCGTGCTTGTGTTGGTCTCCACAATGTACTAGGAGCACTAAAAAAGTCCATTAGAAACATCGAGCGTAACTTCTCTGCCAGTTTTTCTTGCTCAACCCCCCCCACAGCTAACTTTGTGAATTGCGTCTCTGCACTCAAGCCTCTCAGCGAAAATGAGTAACCTGAGCTCCAAAACAGGCGTATATATAGCCACATAAATATATTTTGTCGGCACATGTTATGTATTTAGTAACTGTTACGCTTGACAAACGTTATGTTACAGGCTTTAGGTGGACTGGCCTACCAGGCTTTACACCAGAGAATCCTGGCAGCGGCTTCCTCATCCAAGGCTCAGGTTACCTGCTTTGCAGCCGCTGGCGCTGCTTTCTTGATGGGAATCCCGTCGGTGATCATCGGAGCTGCGGCAGCATCCGCAGGTACGGCAAACGCGCATCTCGTAAAACGGAGGCAGCGGTAACCGGACACCGCATCAGTGTTCCCTCGTACAAAGACTCAAGATGGGACAGGGGATCGCTACAGAAAAGGAAGGAACGATCACACAAAACAAAATCCGACCCCGAGCAAGTTAAAGTTCAATATTTCAATATTCAATATTGACAATATTCTATTTATTTTTTTAATCAGCTGTTGCACAGTGTGCACAGGGAGCTTGTGTGTTTGCACAGACACTTGAAAAGTAAGAGGGAACACTGAAGTACACAAATTAGTGCCAAAGTGACGCCTCGTAGATAATTGACCATCATTTCTTTTCCCTAAGATTGGAACCAGACAGAATACGGCCTACCGCCACCTTATGATCGCGGGGAGGCAGGGAATGTCCTGCCATTGGCTCTGTGCTACATCACACCCAACTGGGTGTCCGTGTTGGGCATTGGCGCCTTAGCAGCGGCGGTGATGTCCTCCGTGGACTCATCCTTGTTGTCGTCAGCGTCCATGTTCACCCAAAACATATACAAGACGACTTTGAGAAAGCAGGTGCGTGTGTGTGTGTGAGTGTGTGTAGTTCTGGGTAATTATTATTTTTTTTCTTCTGTAGGCATCGGATAGGGAGCTTAAGTGGGTGATCCGGATAAGTGTGGTCCTGGTGGGCTTTGCTGGAACGGGTCTGGCCTTCAACAAGAGCAGCATCCTTGCGCTCTGGGTGCTGGCTGCCGACCTGCTCTACTGCGTCGTGACCCCCCAGTTGTTTTGTGTGGTGCACCTCCGAGTGGCCAATTGCTACGGCGCCATCAGCGGCTACGTGATAGCTCTGCTGCTGCGCGGGCTGAGCGGCGAGCCCGCCCTCGGCATCTCTACTGTGCTGCTCTTCCCGGGTTGGAGGGAACGGGATGGCGTCATCACACAGTACTTTCCTTTCCGGACTCTGATTGCGTTCCTTTCCCTGGCGGCTGTCGTTCTCGTATCCTGGCTGGTCGAGCTGGCCTTCGCTCGCCAGCTCATTCCTCAGTCCTGGGATGTATTCAATGCGTTTAACAAGAAATTTGAGGCAGAAGAGAAGGAGATGGCATCAACAATTTCTAATGAGGAAAAGAAGTATGTTTTTAATACAGCTTTATAGGCTCACACTATTCTGCTCCTATACTTGAACACAAACATCAACATCTTTGTAATGACGCAGTACGTCCAGTAGAGGGCGACAGTAGACCATACAAAGAATGTAAGTTTTAAACGAGTGAAATTATTTTAGTGGTCCCCAACCTTTTTAGCACCACGGACCGGATTACTGTCAGACAATATTTTGACGGACGGTTTGATTACGTCACACTTTTCTAGAAAATCAGAATCAAATGTCGAAAGCCAAATAAGCACAGACTGCACATTGTTCGTTGAAGTTTTAATTGCAAAAATCGACTTTTCACAACTCAGCAATCAAGACTGCATGTTTAAATAAAAAAACGAAGATGTTAATGTATTAAAATAAAACACGTGACACGTTGCTCTATTTAAAGCATAAATATATTTATTCAAAATTTTAAATGTGGCATTTTTATTATTGTCGTCTCCATGTCATATTTCGCTTGAAGCTCATAATGCAAGAGCAGGACAAAGAGCGCACTAGCCAGGGAATCCATCCCTGCCGAGTCCAGAATCCACTCCGCGTTTTCCAGCCGGCCACCTTATCCGGAGCACTATGCGTGTGTGAGTGTGTGCAAGAGAAGCCGACTCTTGTTTACAGCAGAGATTCCACGGAAGACCCACTAACACACACGCACACTCTCACCGTGGGATTTTAGCAGCTGCAACGTGGACTCGTTTCCCCTTCTCTCGACGACGAAAGAAAAAAAAAAAGACGTCGGGAGTGGAAGAAGACGCGTGCGTACCCACGCGTTCAGCCCCATATTCTGCTCTTGCGTGGCACATTTTCCACGAGCCCACCCTTAAACCTCCACTGGCGCGATTACGACGGGCACAAAACACCGGCGCTTCTCTGCTCGCTTGGCTTCCAAGCGTCAAGACATCTACCAGGCTGGCTTTTCATTCATTTTTTGAATAACCCCACGCAGCCACCACCCTTCTTTTTCTTCCTGGGTGCATATCCCCCCTTTTTACTCCAGTGTCCACGCGAGAGGCTTTCACGCCTACTGATGATGAGGATGAGGGGGATGAGGATCGAATTTAAGTGCTGATATATTGTGGAGAGAACCCCATTCTGAGGCCTTGTTGTTGTTATTGGAAGAAGACATGGAGACTGAAGACGGGGATTACCATCATCGTGTTGCTGCTCCCATAGCAGTCAGTGCACTTTGGAGGAAATAATACTACTTTGCATTTTTTACCTATTTTTTTAAATTTGATTTATTTCTAATCTAAATCCTAGTGTACGACCCAGCCATTTGAACTGCATTTGTCGCTACCAAGTCGTTCCGGAGCTTTATTATACAAACAAAATCTCATTGGATTTATTTGTATTATTGTGATTTTTTTTTTTTTTTTTTTTTAATGAAATAAGGAACATGAAAGCTGACAAACTACTAATGAGCAGCAGCACTGTCTTGTTTTGGGCTGTGTTGACGACCCTTTCCACCTTATGCATATGGACTTCAAATGGCGAGAGTAAGTATTTTCCACCCTGCATATATTTTTTAATTTGTATCTTCTTTCCAATTTAACATCAGTGAGTAAACACGAGTTATTGAGAAAACACCTTTTTTTTCTAAAAGCGAACATCTTCGTAAAATTTAACATATTTAATTTAATATAAACATACTACATTGAAAGATATTATTAATAATATTATTTTATTATTATAATTATAATACGTAATTGGAAAAACGTGAAACGCTGGCGTTGTGGTACGTTCATGTCCCCGCGCAATCGTGGTAAAATTGTGCTTCACTGTGCGCAAGGTCGCATGTATTTCACTAATGGTATGTTACTATTATCTTCATGATCATAAGAATGTTTATAATTGTTATTATTTGAAATAATCACCGCAATAAGACACATGTTACATTGCTCTCGCACGGAGACGCCATTGATGACTCTGCAGCGAGGAGCTGAAGGTTACTACCAGGACCATGTGGCCATTTTGCTGCGTTCAGTCAGTGACACACATCTGCTCTCCTCCGAGTCACACATCGACTAGATAATTTTTATGAGCAGAATCAGCCCTTCATCAACACGAGATAGCATTTAATGTCAAGAAAATGGCTATTCTTATCTCCAAATTGATCCTACTGAAGTGCCTCATTTCCTTTTAAGTGAAAATTCAACATCCACTTAAATAATTGACCCACATTTCATCCCCCACTTCCAGTTAAAGACACATTCGGGAAAATAACCCTCCCGAGTCTCCATGTTGCTGCATTGACCGTCAATCTTGCAATTCGGATTTAGACCACTGCTTGGTCGATGATGTGTTGAGCAGTTATTGTAAAATACGTGGTAAAGAAATTGCTAGAAATGAAGATGGTGTATTTATGCTCCACAGTCTCCATGTTGCTGCAACAGCCCTTAGTCACCTCATCCAGGAGCCTTATTATGTGCCCTGTGATTGGCTGGTTGATTGGTTTAATCCGCATTTTTTGTTTTTATGGCAGTATTACAACCCACAGTGTCCACTTTGCTGCAGGCGCCCTCAGACAAAAATCGTTCTCCATAACTCCACGGTGGTGAAAAATATATTGACAAGGGTTTGTTTGACTTTATTTTCCCCTTCGGCTCCTTTTATTATAACGCACATTCCGGTGAAATTGAATTAATCACCCTTTCAAGTCCAACCGCCGTCAACTTTCCTCACCGCGGCATCCAAGAATGCGGCGAATGTAAGCCTGTGACATAGGAACACTGACAAGACTTTAGAAATAGAGCATGTAAAAATAACCATGGGTTCAAACAGACCTGGTTCTGTTGATTGTAAGCGTGTGTGTGTATGCGCTTGTGTGCATATGTGAAGCCTTTAATTGCCTTCTGCTGTTCACACCAGTACTATTAGTCGTTATTAAATCGATGGCCGCCCGTGTTTCACCAATGCCGTGGTGGGGTCGTTGGAGCACAAGGCGTACTCTTGTCAGGTTTCGTGAAGCGCTCCAGTGTTCCCCCGCTCAATTATTTATGAAAGGAGTATGTAGCTCCGGAAAAACTAGAATGATTGTGTAAATAATCACAAAGCCTTTAGCACGTTGCTAAAGACTCCCGTTTGCTTTAATGAGGGCTCCGATATCTCTGACGTCTTGTAAAGCAAAAGGCCACAGAAGCAAGTATTTCACGATTTGCGATCTTTTTGATTATTGCTCACAGCTAAGAAAAACCTCAAGTTTCACTATTTTCCAGGCGAACGCATAAATGTCTTGTTTTCAAGTTGAAGCACGCGTGTGTATGCACGCATGCGTATGCGAGTGGCCTCGTCCGTCGGTTGACGCCAAACGCTGTCCTCCCGGGCTGCCAGCTGAGCTTTTCAATGCTTAATTAAACACTTGATTTCAAGTGGAGCATCCTCTTCGCTCGGGTTCCGTTGCGTCCTCGCCGCCTCCCGGTTTTACAGCCTGCGGCGTATTGCGCAAGAACATCGCAAGCTCCTTCTCGTTGTGAAAGATCAGCCGATGTCAGAGGTGAAAAACATTTGGATTGGAAAGTGGATATCTGACATGTAAATTAATCAAGAGAGACATTATGGCCCGAGGATCGAGAATTTTGGCATGTCAGAAGATGGGTCATGCGTAAAGAGGGAAGGGACTGAATACAGAGCCCTGAGGTGTCCCCATGTTAACGATGAGAGTTGAGGAAGTGTGGTTTCCCCGTCCTGACATTCCAGGGGTCTTTTGACAAGAAAACCCAAGACAGTGAGCTAGCTGCCATTGCCCAAGCTTGCTCAGCTTTGTCAAAGTCATGATGGAGTATGACGTGGAATTATTTCACATGCATGCCGGCCTTCTCAACAGATGGCGGATCTTTGTCGCGCCTGTGAGTGTCATGTTACTGTTTTGGGTTGCGGTATGGGCCGTCCCCTCTGAGCCCCCCACCCCCCGACCCAGTGGTTGAAGTGAGGTCCGTTGAGGGGAAGTGGCCGGCGGTCAGATGACTTCCAGTATTAGAGCCAGCTGATGTGGCAGGTGTTAAAGGGTGTCGATGGGACGGGGCCATGACGTTCCCGCTACACGGGCTCTCTCGATTGCGTGACGTTCTTAAAAAGAATCAAATGGTGACGTGTGGTAATCCGCGTGAGCAGCTTTTGCATTCTTTACTAAACACTTGCTGCATTCTTTTGCTCTTTTGTAACACGCCGACGTCACAGTTAACGTTTCTTTGGACGGGGGCTGTTACGCTCGTTATCATTGCAGGCCGCATCATTCCCCTCTGGAAATTTTTCTCATAACTAGACTTTTTTTTCCTGGTAACGTCACAACTTTTTTTTTTCATAACACAGCAGTAATGAGATTTTTTTTTTTATTATAACGAGAATAATAGCACTCTAACAGCTGTCCTTGAACTCACCACGGCTCGAGACAAGAATGCGGCTCCTAATCTTGCTCGACGAAGGATGCAATTATGTGTTTTCCCGAAATGCTCAATGTCGGTGATGATAAAGAAAAAAAAAAAAGCTGTCTCAAAGTCTGTATTTGACGCCGACGACGTCACCCGCTGTAAGGGATACTAATTTTGTTTAAAAATAGCCCCCCCCTCCCTCCCCCCTGTTTACCCAATTCAAATCAGATTAGGAGGGCATTAAGATCGCTTTTGATTCGCGGGCGGCGGGGTCGCCAAAGGGGGTCGGGTTTGAGCTTGTGATGGACGCTGGAGTTTGGAGGAGGGGCTGCTGAGGGTTTGGGGGTCAAGGTTTATCAATCATAAACACGAGCTGACAGATTCCATTACTTCATTGAGATAGGGCTGTTTACTCAGTGGAGTGACGAGCAAACATTTCTGTTCTTCCCCCTTTATGGAAATGAATGAAAACGAGGGACGGGTGCTTTTATTTCATTACAACTTTTCTGGTAATTTTATAACTTTTTTTGTCATATTATCCATGTGAAAGGCATGGAGTTACTTTACAAGTCACACATTTTGATTGCTCATTTAAAATGATTTATTTCCCTTTTTTTTTTATGTGTTGACTAACAAAAACTACTTTCAGAGTTGTATAGTTTTATTTCACTTTTTTTTTAATATGTCTTGACTAAGAAAAACTACTTTTTCTGTCAGAGCTGTATAGCTGATGTACTTTACTGCAGTTAAAAAAAAGTGCTGGGAAAAAAAAACATTTCAAAGCTTGCTGGAATCGGAAAAGAAAAAAAAGCTGTTTTTTTTTCTTTGACCGGCGGCGGGCGGCCATCACCGACGACTGTAGCCTTAAATTTCGGCCTCCTCCATTCCCGTTTCAAGGAAATGATTGGAATTCCTGGTGGTTAACCTGCCTAATGAGGGTGGGGGTGGTGTGAGAGGAAGATTCTTCCTTTCAGGATTCTATTTCAGCTCAATCGAAAACAAACGACAGACCTTTAGAACGACCGCTTTTTTTCTGATCAACATTTGGAATTCATTCTCAACTTTATTTTCACAACTGCCCACAATAGATGATCCAGACTGCCCCCCCCTCCTTTCCCCCAATTGTAGTAATAATGGCTTCACCAGGAAGTCGGGGGGAAAGAGTTTCTCTTTACTAACAAACAAATTAGCCTTTGTGAGTGAGAGGCTCCATCTCCATCCCCTCCCTTTCTCCCACCCGGAAAACTGTAACGGAAACAAAAGAAGTGGACGGAGCCTGAGGCCTGGCGGAGTAAATCGGACTCTATTTGCTTTGTGAGGCCCGTGGTGTGTCGTCATTCGACAATCATTTTATCCGGAAATACAATCCGCTCTTTCGGCGACGTTTGGCTAACGGGGCCTTATGTTTACGTGTTTTGACTCGGGCTCACGCACGCACTCGCTGTGACACACTTAAGCCTATGTAAGAACATAACAGGTTTAAAGCAGAGAGCTCATTCGGCGCCGTTTGTTGAGCGCTGATCTTCGATGCGAGGCCAAACAACCAGAGGAGCTGAAATATTTGCCTCACCCCAAACCTCCATTAAAGGCCAATCACATTATGAGGAATATTTTTTTTTCTTTCTAGTAGTGGGCAGTGCATTTTGGACCATAATAGCATAAATTAAATCATAAAAATATTCAAAGTGGAAAATAATAGTAAGAATAAATAATAAAATAAATACTAATAATATTAATAAATAATAAAATCAAAAGTATTTAAAGTGAAAAAAAAAAAAGACTCTGACGAACAACCCAGGCTAAACTGCCATCTGTCAATCATTGTTTTGCAGTCTGCGGCCCCGGCATCGACATCCGCAACGACGTCAGCGAGTTCAAGAGCCTGGAGAACTGCACGGTGGTGGAGGGCTTCCTGCAGATCCTCCTCATCAAGATCAACAACAGCAAGACCAAGAACCAGGAGGTGTTCCGCTCCCTCAGTTTCCCCAAGCTGACCGTCATCACCGACTACCTGCTGCTGTTCCGTGTACCGGGTCTTGACAGTTTGAGCACGCTCTTCCCCAACCTGAGCGTCATCCGCGGACGCATCCTCTTCTATAACTATGCCCTGGTGATCTACGATATGACCAGCCTGAAGGACATCGGCTTATACAACCTGAGGAACGTCACCCGAGGGGCCATCCGGATCGAGAAGAACCCCGAGCTGTGCTATTTGGACTCGGTGGACTGGTCGCTCATCATGGACGCCGAGTTCAACAACATCGTGAGCGGCAATAAAAAGACCAAGGAGTGTGACAACGTCTGCCCGGGCATCATGGAGGACAACCCGTTGTGTCAGCAGACCACCTTCAATAACAAACAGGAGTACCGATGCTGGACCTCCAGCAAATGCCAGAAAGGTAAGCGCTGGTTTTTGTTCTTAGGATGGCAGCAAAGAGCGACGGACAAATCCCTCGTGTTTTCCCTTCATTTCCGTCCTCACCTCGCCAGTGCAAACATCTGCGCTCTGTCCATTGAAGGCACTCCCGGTTCCTTTGGATCCAGCTATTTATGGAGTGCAGCAGTATGGAGCCGCAGGTATTAGTGAGGCCTGGCTGCTCTGCCAAGAAACCAGCTCGTTTACCTGTCTGGACCTTGTCGGTTAAATATTTGCCTTCGGGATGGGATTTTTTTTCTTCCTTTTTACCATTTATGAAAGGAAGCATATTGAAGTATCCCGAGGAGGGTCATCCCTGTTTTAACTCTGGTCGGGTCATGTGTTCAGGGGAGGGTCACATGACTTGAAGAAGAACTCCCACCGATTTATGGTTTGCTCTTCACAAATTTACATACTTCTTTTTTTTTTTACTGTATTTTGTGCTCGTTTTGTGACACAGCTTGGAAAGTAGGAATTGGTGTCAAGGAAGTTTGCTGGAGTCAAGGAGGAGCAAAATTTAGTCTGGGTCGTGAGCAGATATGAAGAGTCACACTATTGGGAATGATACATTTATCATTTCAGATGGTGTGGAAAAGTATCAGAAAAAAACAGCCAATGCCACATTCCCAAGCTCTTTTGTGGCCGGTGTCAAAGTTTTAGAAGATTTGATTGGTTGATGCCGTAGCGGACTTGTTTTTTTCTCAGCATATTGTGTTTCTCTTTCTTGACTTGCTTCTTTTGGCCACCCATGCACTGTTGCAACATTGTTTTCCAAAGGTCAGGGTCAGGGATGATTATTCAAGCATACCGGGGGAGGTCGTGCACTTTTTTGTTGCACCATAAAAAGGCCATTAATTGTTTTTTCTGTCAGGGTTTCTTCGGTCTACTTTCAAAAGGCTTTGTAGTCTTTGGATTCATTCTAAAGATTCCCCAGAATCTCTATTCTAAAGAACACAAGAGTTTGGTTGGTGAAGTCTTAATATCTAAAATATCACTCATTAAGAATTTTTTGTCTTCTGGTTCCTCTCATCATTGGCATATAAATGTTTCTATCGATCCATAAAACATCGGTATCAAAAGATTTCCATTGCTTGAGGTTTCCTCTCGCTACAAACCGCTAGCACGCTTGCTATCCAGTTAATGTGACCTTGGTGTGCCGTCGCTTTCTTCCGAGCGTGAAGTAGTTCTCTGCTGTTTTTGAGTCACGCAGGAGGATGTTTTGAAGCAGTTCTCAGAGGCCCGGGTCGAGGTCAGGCTAAACACATTCATCTAGAGGGGCCCTTGAAGTCTTAAGGCTACAGATAAAGATTTGAGGGAGGGACACTGTGGGAAAATAGGAAGCAGTCGTAGCTTAACCATAGTGGCAACATTGTATTTGTTTTTATTAAAGGGTTTTTTATTGGTAGAATTTGTTGTTCAAGTTACTGTGAAAATAGTAAAATAATATTAATTCACGTGACAAATATGATTTGCTTTCACGGGCTGCTTAGAATAATTTGACGGGCCAGATCTGGCCCCCGGGCCTTGACTTTGACACCGGTGCTATAGACAAACAAGTGGAGCTACAACTAAGGATTATTTTAGTTTGTAAAAAAATCAAATGAACTTTCCCAACCACACCTTTTAAAGTGAATTCCCTGTTATAGATTAAAGGTGGAAAAAGAGTTGAAGATTCCTCGGAGCAGCTACTTGAAAGACTTAATATTACGGCCTTCTCCTTCCTGCACACACACACATTGACATAATTGGCTTATTTTTCTCCGGTGCAGATGTTCCTTCAAGGGCATGTGGCGGTTTTCCTCGTCAATACGGCCCAGCCTCCTCTTTAATTACACTCCATGAGGCGAGGAAGCCTGTTGTCTGTCGAAAGCACACCACCGTAGCCTCCGGGCCTTCCGCCCCTCGTTCACGGGATGGCGCAGGGTCTGCTTGCCACATGTTTGTCCACCCATAAAAAAAGAACGACACTTTGCTCAATGGTGATGGACAAAATAAGGTGAAAAGTTTGTCTCATCATAGTGAAGCACTTTTAAAAAAACTCACAAAACAAAAAAAACTGTCAAAAAAATATCACAAGTGCAGATTTGAATAAGATTAATTAAAAACTTCAAAAACTAAAAAAGGAGTAACTTAAAAACCCAAAGTTAGACAGGTTAAAATATGATGCCTTCAAAACAACAAAAAACAAGTAAAACAGGTCAAATAAAACGACTTAAATTTAATTAATTTAATTAATACATTTGCTGCAGTTAAAATAATAAATTGCTTTGAGCTTCCAGCTGGGCATTTGACAAAATATCCTTCCAATAACTCTTTTATTCGACTTTTTAATGGAAGTGGCTGGAAGGAGGAAAAAAAATAGCCTTTGAGTAAACCATCCCTGTATCTACGATCGTCCTTGTCAGTCTCTCCTCTGCTGCTTCCTGATCTACCCCCCTCTCCTCCACGCCGCTTATCAGGAGCTGTTAACATCTCCGCCTGTCAGATAGCGCCTTTCCGAGCCCTCCTCTCATCACTGCGGCGCCGGCCAACTGGCTTGTTTGCTCAGGTCTTGGATCCTCTGACATTACATGCTGTTTGCTTTGAGTTTGGAGTAGAGGGGGGATACCATGAGGGCTGGCGTTAAGGGGGATCCCCTGACTCAAAAGAGTCTGGCCCGCTTCAAATAGCCCCCCTCAGGTCCTGTGTGGGCCTCAGACGGGCCCGGTAAAGATACATTGCCGGGAGGTCATTCACAATTAGACAAGCCCGCCTCTCTGTCTGCAAAACCTCTTCACATGCTTTAGGACCCAATTGAAATTTGACAAGTCCACTTCAAGAAACATTCTTGAAGCTCAAGTCCAGAATATTGCCAGAGAGTTTTATTTTACAAGAAGGATTTGTAGTGTTGTGTCTTGCGTGTTATGAAGACCCACATTTTACCAGCTAATATTTTATATTTACAAAGATGTTTATTTTTTTTAGTTGACTAAATTGAGTAATTCAATTAGAAAAAAAGTTACTGGAAAATGCACCAAGAGTAGCCAAGGAGAATACTTGTTGATGGATTTATGAGATTTCCACTTGATTTATTCTTCCCGTTGTGAGACGGCGCTCCCTTCATGCCTGTTTTAAAGATTTAGTGATATTCGAGGTGTTGGGATTTTTATGTGTTTACGCATTGATGGGAAGAAACATTCAAGTAAGATTCCCGCTCGCTGAGTCGTTTGGGAATACAAACCTTGGGCTTTAAATCTGGCCAGCTATTTGACATTTGGTTTTGATATACTGCTGATGATGATGATATTATCATTTGTAGTAATCATGACCAGATCGTATCCAATCATGTCCAAGTAATTTGCAATTTAGCGTTACGTTGCCACTGTAAGACTCGAAATAGACGGAATGTCTTGCCAGGCAGAGCAGAAATGCTATTTTGCAGAAAAAAAAACATCTGAAAGTTCCGACTTGGGACTTTTGAACATCTGATTGCCCACACGTTTGCACTCGCTCGGCTCCGTTTAGTCGGCAGCGTGGGCAGCCGGCCAGCGTTAATGCCAAAGATCTTCGGCTCCATCCGTCATCCACGCCTGCCACCTGACAGACATCTGACTAATCTGATCCATCATGTTCTCAGAGCGAGGTCTCCTCTTGAGACGGAGGATCAAGTGCTTTTATTTTGGTCCCCTACACAATTGAATCATGAAAGTAACTTATATAACGTCTGATGCACATGTCCTAATTTTCAACTGGCTGGGTTTGTTTGTGATTCTTTCTGACTCTCCACAGTAGAGTCTTGACTCTTTTATGATTCAAGACACCTAATAATTGACATTTTGATCCGATGGGGGGGTCTCATATAATAATCTTTGCAGCCTTCCAACCTGTCTTTGGTTTCTCTGTTGTATTTACTGTCTGGCAACCAAAAAGAACCTGTAAAGAATCTGGGTGCAAATGAGAGGACAGTCCAGGAAGATAATCATTAGCGCTGTGTATAGCAATTAGAGAGTGGCCACACACCAAGCGAATCAACCAAGTTCCATCGGTGTATCTCCAGCTACATCAAAATCCATGTTAGTTATCAGAGGTGTCCACAGTTGAGGACAGACGGATCTTTAGACGGGAGAAAAATTAGCCCAAAACACAATTTGAGTTGTTTTTGACTCACGTTTGAATTTGCTAGCATGCTAGCAAAGCATTCTTCATGACACAGCGTGTCGAAATATGAACAACTGGCCTTTTCATTCAGACTGCTACTTTTTAAATCCTATAAATAAGTTCTGTCAAAGGTTCTCCTGCTTGATTGATTGTTTTGTTTTTTTAAATCTCTTAACTTGAAAATACTCTTTAAGAGACTCTCACACAACACGACTGTTTGTCTGAGCCCTCAAAATTGTTGCCTACTGGAGGCATCCGCAAGCCGCGCTGAGGCCGTGACTCATCCTTCTGCTTTCACCACTCATTCATAAATCTGCTTGAATCACATAACTTCATCTCCCGGAGCTGTGGGGGCCATGGTGATAGTTCTCAGACCTTCTTTAAAAGGCAGGAAGCAATGAGGCTTGGTGGTGGTGGCCACCCTCATCCCTTCATATAATAAATGCTATAGCGCGGTAAGCTAGCTAGCGATTTAACGTTTAGCATCAGCAGTCAATGGCATCGACTGTTTTCGTATTGGATGTCACTACCACATGAATAATTAATCAATGAAATGTACAATGTCGAGTGTTGTGCCGTTTGCAGGCAACGCTAAAAGAATTTGAACTTTGGCCCTGCCTGGGATAAGCTCTATTGAAAGTAGATTAACGCTATTGAAAGTGGATTTACACAAGTTTAGTAGATGATGTTTATCCAATATTTAATATCGAACTCAATAGTCAAGCCTCCGTGTGCCATTTTCCCATCATTCCTTCTTGAATTGCGTTCGAGCATGAGGCTTATGTGCTTCCAAATCGGAAGACCATCCATAAAATAGTCCTTTGTCTAATGCCTGTTCAAAATGACCTTCACCTCCCACTTCCTGTTTCTTTTTAGTCTTCTCAGGAGGGATCCCTGAGGGGGGTCCGGTGGAGTTGTCAGCACGCTAGCTAATGGGCACAGGTGGCGGCCTCCCCGGCCGGCTCTTTTGGCACAAGCATCAGCTTCTTGGCCAGACGCCTCAGTAAGCCAGTGGAAAACAAACACAACACAGATCTCCAGTTGTTCCTTTGTGGGACTTGAGCAGGGGGGGGTCGTCGGCTTTCAACTTTGAAACGTGTGAAGTACTGCTGATGAGCCAGCTATTGTTTTTTTCCGTTGGTGCTATGAGTCACAGTTATGACATTCCGCCCGTCACTCTTTCCCGGGTCCAAATAGGGGATGAGAGGTTGCGGTGACGTTCGCACGGTGGGAACTTTAGCAGCTGTACCGCACCATGCCGCAGCCTGACAGCGGCTCGTTACTGTGTCGGATAAATATAGAGGTCTCTGGAGGTGCGAGCGTCCCTTCCTACTGGAGCTCCAACTCCGCTCGCAGAAAAGGGAGCCGCTGCCATCCTCATTCATCCTTCCGAAATTGGCTTTTCGCTCACAGGATGTTGATGATTAGTAGACCTCCTTGGTAGTGAATTGCAAAAACACAGAGGTCCACTGTATAAAATTAAACCATGTTGAAAGACAGAATATTATATAAAAATGTCAAAGAAATGATTGTCACAATGGATGGTTAGCATGTTGACCGACAGTGAATTGGTGTTAGCATGTTTCCTGAAAACAAAATGGCTGCCTTGTGATTAATCCATCAATTTCACAACTAGAAGTGACCGAAAGCCCGAACTGGTTGCCAGCCGTTCATAGGATACAAAAAAATATCGACTAACTTAATGCTGACATACAATAGAAGCTAATTTAGCTTAGCATAGATGTTCTACGTGCTACGTCAACAGATCCTCAACGATATTCTCTCTCCGCCTTTTATACTGGACCAAACCATTCCACCTGGATGGAACGTGTATACTTAAGTTCAGGCGAGTTTGCGCTTGCCTCGTCGCCTCCTTCCCGCGGTTTCGGCCGCCTGACACGACGTGAGTGATGTCGGACAGGCCCACGCCCTGCACGCAAACACCGCCATTGTCATTCCGCTTTTTACGACCTGATGGTGTGTAAGCAGCTGGATTAAGGCAGGAATGTTGACAAAAGCTTAAAGGGTTGGTTTGTTTTTTTCACAGCAGAGTAAGTTTCATCAAGCCAGATATTGCCTGAACTACTTTTCTGGCTATAACCCAGCAAGTCGGATTTATTGTTCTCGCTGTGTTTACGCTGTAAAGGGTGACTCGGTTCTTCCGGATGAGGCATGCGCTTGCTTGTGTAAAGCGTGTTGTTTTTGCATTCCACCTGGCTCCCTGTGTAATACATGCTATTATGTTGCTCCTTTTTTTCCTCCTCCTCCTCTTCTGTGTGGGATCATGGTGTTGATGCTTCTGTTAAGGAAAGTCCCTGGAATTTTCTCCAACTTCAGTTTTAAGACCCCTTTAGGTGTTTTTGTTTTTCTGCAGAAACGACTTTTTACGGATCGTTACATTGTGTACATGTTAATGCAATTTATTTAAAAAGTAGTAGTTGGTAGAAGTATTTTCAAATAAGGGTTTTATGAAATGTTGACATTTCACTGGATAGTTTATCTCACACAAGTTATTGTGAAAATGTGCACGAACAAAAAAAATGTGTTTTTCAGTAAAATTCTATTCATATTTCCCCTGTTGTATATAATTTGAGAAGCTGAATTTGCACTAAGAGTCATATTGTGAGCCTCTCGATTTGCGCCTTTGGTTGTACGTATGTCTGGCACGTAAAAGAAGAGCTATTAAGCATGCTGGATTCCAGGGCTGCTCCCAGGAGAGCTGGTGTAATTGGCATTGCGTGCGTCTGCAGTCCTCATGGACGTCATAAAAAGCAAGGCAGCTGCCCCCTCGGCCCGGTGAGGGGCTCAGAAAGCATACGGTGTGGCAGACCCGGAATGCTTTTAAAGTTTTTACACCTCGTGTTTCTCCGGCCACTGGTTTAATGACAAAAAAAAAGTGGTGAGCGTCAGTTCCCAGACATCTTGGCCTCAGTGGAGGAAGTGATTCAGGGTGAGATTTTCTCTTGAAGTCGAGGCTTAGCAATTGCTTTTAGGGTTATGTTACGATTGTGATACTGATGGATGGAGGGATGGATGGATGGATGGATGGATGGATGGATGGATGGATGGATGGGGAGGGAGGGAGGGAGTGATGGATGGATGGATGGACAGATAGACAGATAGATGGATAGATGGATAGATGGATAGATAGATGGATGGATGGATGGATGGATGGATGGATGGATGGATGGATGGATGGATGGATGGATGGATGGATGGATGGATGGGGAGGGAGGGAGGGAGGGAGTGATGGATGGATGGATGGACAGATAGACAGATAGATAGATAGATGGATAGATGGATAGATGGATAGATAGATAGATAGATAGATAGATAGATAGGTAGGTGGATAGATAGGTAGGTGGATAGATCGATAGGTAGGTAGGTAGGTAGATAGATAGATAGATAGATAGATAGATAGATAGATAGATAGATAGATAGATAGATAGATAGATAGATAGATAGATAGATAGATAGATAGATAGATAGATAGATAGATAGATAGATAGATGGCTAGCTAGGCGGATGAATAGAAAGACAAGGGTGCCCCACATGTAATTATCAGCTCAGGTCCCGACACGTAAACACACCCCCACGCTGTCTGGAGGCACTCATGGTTGTTGCCGTGGAGACAGACACTTCCACATTTGGCCCATAAGCCTGCTCGGAAGTTCCGTTTGCCCCCACGGGTGTCACAAAAGGAAGTAGGCGCGTCGCCGTGTGTTTCATTGATTGTGTTGATTTATGGAGGGCGTAGTCTATGACTACTGTCGGAAATGGAGGTGGGAGGTGTGGTGGGGGCATAATGTTACACTTGTTCGAGTCAAAACGAGTCGAGATGAAACACGTCTGCCACTGACTCACAATGCTTCAAGCTTCCATGAAAAAAACGTTGTCTATTGAAAAGAAATAGCAGGTATCATTTTTTTTGAGATGCACTTGTGCTGCTATTGAATTGGGCAGGTGTCCCTAATATTGTGGACGTAAAGCAAGCGATCTGTAATGCATCTGTGTTTGTCAGTCTTTCATTTTCCGTTTGGTCAGGCCGCAGAAACGCCCGTTGCTGGAATGCTAGGCGGTCGGAATGGTGTAAATTCTTCGCCTGTGACTGACCCACATTGGGGTTATCAAGCTGTATAGATTGAATCGGGATATTGGCAACGAGTCCCTGCGGCGGCGACGGCGGCGTGCTCTTTTTATGACTCAACGGAGGAGGTCCCGCGCTGTCTGACTTTTGTGGTGGCGAAGCCTGCGCCTGTGTATGCTCAGACATGCCGGGCTGGATGACGAGGAGTTTAAAAGGGACTGCAAAGCATTGGGGGGGAGGGGTCTTTGGGGGTCTGTCGCCTGCTCTTTGCCTCCTCTTGGGAAGTGAATTGGATGGGGTGAAGAAAAATACACTGCGCACCTCGACAATGGAGCCCATTGTCTTGGGCCAGCATCGCCGGCTGAAAATAGTTTCCAGTTTATTAAAACACTTCCAGACTGCAGTGTGTTTTCCACTTAATCGCTTGGGATCCAACTGTGGTGTGTGCATCGGCAGAGGGCGTTTTCCATCACGGAAGTTATAGTCAATCGGAATCGGTTTTGTTTTCCCTATTTTCACTTCCGGGTGCTAAGTTTGTTTATTTTTCTGGCTATTTGTTATTTTCATGGTGGGGAAGAAGGTTGTTTACCGTATTTTCCGGTCTATAAGGCGCACCTAAAAACCTAAAATTTTCTCAAAAGCCGACAGTGCGCCTTATAGTTCGGTGTGCCTTATATATGCACCAAATTCCTAAATTTAAACTGGCCGGAAGCATTGTGTCATGAAATCGATCATAAGTGGCCCGCTGAAGACTTATTTTGTGATTATAAAGTAATTTGTTGCGTCTGAAGTTGAAATAAAAAAGATAAAATGACATGATGCATTACTGGTGCGTTTTATAGTCCGGTGCGCCTTATATAAGGACAAAGTTTTAAAATGGACCATTCATTGAAGGTGCGCCTTATAGTCCAGAAAATACGGTAATTCCAGTGATGATCTTGGGGGAGAAATGCGAGGGTACTAACCAAATAAACCAACCAACTAACAGCTGTTAGAAAACAACAACAATTCAACTTCTGTAGCCAACGCAGGTGACATCAGCAACAAGTTGACATTGACTCCATTTTTTTCATTTTTTTTTTTTAATATCAACTCTGTAACTCCCCCAATACAAACATCTTTAAATGGTCTTTTTGGTGTTTTATTAGACTACCAGTAAAATCATACTTCTGTATTGACATTGGACACCTAGCGTTACATATCACGCTCTTTAAAAACACCAAAGCCAAGATCGCAGCTCATTATTCCCTCAACTGACCGTAAAACTGCGATTTACATTGGCAGAGCCATTAGCTATCTCCTGTACCATATTGACACTTTGGCGTTGAGTTTAATATGTGGAAGTTATTATTTCTGCCGTCACCTCTGAATCGATGGCCGGGATGTAATGGCTCTGTCTTATTGGATGTATCGCTTTTCATTGCACGTGGTTGGCGGCCTTTACTGTGTGTTAACTACTCTTCTCATTTCTTGTTGCCTTTGTGCCCGAGACCTCAGGCGAAAGGATTGTAAATCTACTAATTGACTCTTTAAAGCATCTCACTCCACTGGATGCAGGCAGGGGAAGAAAAAAAAAAAAAAGTCTCGACTGGAAGTAAACAAGACATGAGGATGTTATTTAGGTAAATGGATACTCCTTTTTTATTTTAACACTAAACAGTAGTTGCATTACTCATTTCAAATTTGTGTTGAGGTAAAAGACATGCCGCATTAAACATCAGTTTGAATTTAAAAAAACAACAAACAGGGTGTTTTGTATTGTATGTAGATTCTGGTGAGATTATTCAAGACCGCAAATTTTGTCAGTAAAAATTGCTCCACTCATTTCGTTACCTAGATAGTTGGTCAGCCAAAAAATATTTGAGGGGAGACTAAGGACATCAAGAAAAACAAATCACTGCAGCTTAATTTCCTAGCAGCCGTAACTCAAATTTTCCACGTCTGAATCTTCAGACTGTGATACTCCAATTTATTTTATTTTTTTTAGCTAAACTGATGATAGGGACTTAAGGAAGAAAAAGGGACGCCACTGTTCCAAAGTGGAGATTGCAAATTTTTTTTTTCTTTTCACGGGGTTAGCCAAGTTCATTGCTGCCCCTCTTGGCAATGTTACATTCTGAAGATTCTTGCGTCTGCGAGGAAGAGGAGGAAATGCAGCAGTAATGAGAAAAAACGTGAAGACAATGGAGAGATTATATGCTCAGATGAGCCACTGTCGTCCATACTGTCACGGTTTTATTGTTATTCACTTACTGACATGTCTGCCTGGCTAAAGTATGTGTTGTTCTGATTACATGTGTGACATGCAGACAGTGTTTTGCGTTCCGGGTTTTGTTTGGCACAGCGTGTGTGAATGGAGGGGAAGGAGATGAGGGGGTGTGTGTTGAGGCTCCCTTCACTGTCTGACCCACGCTGGGAGGATTTCTTGGAAGAAGGCCCTTTGTTTCCCCATCACTCGCTCTAGAGCAAGTGCCGTCTTTTCTTTGCCTGTCTAGTTCTCAACCTCCTGGAGGACCGTCGTATCTGAGTCTGGAGGAACCTTTGTCCTGTTTCCGCCAAATAACAATGCAAGTCGGCGCCAATGTTTCAATAGAATTTCACAAGGGTATTTATGTAATATTGCAGCCTTGTTCAAAAAGAAATCTTTTATTCACCCTGACACGCTTGTTTGACTAGGAAGAAGGAATTTATTCAATCGAGAGACGCTTTTGTGAGAAAGGGATTTGTCTTCCGCCCCAAATGAAGTCACAACAATGACACACCTGTTACATACCTGTGTACATCAAGTGTGCATTCAAGTTACATATGGAAAATAAGGTTACTGTATTTTCCGCACTATAAGGTGCACCTAAAAACCTCCAATTTTCTCAAAAGCCGACAGTGCGCCTTATAATCCGGTGCGCCTTATATATGGACCAATATGGATTCGTGGATGAGGACTAATTTATTAAAGTAAGTTTATTTTGTGTGTTGTGTGATATTAACGTTTGAGCAACGTTGAGTTATTGATATATTGTTATTGTTTTCACTATTTCGAGTGTTACTATATTGCGATTGCATTAACGTTTGAGCAATTTATTCTATGCACTTTATAATCCGGTGCGCTTTATATAGGGACAAAGTTTTAAAATGGGCCATTCATTGAAGGTGCGCCTTATGATCTGGTGCGCCTTATAGTGCGGAAAATACGGTACATGAGTCGTATTCAGATTATCGGAGACATATCTGTTGCTTGTGTCATCATTCTTACAGTGAAAGCTACACATAACAATCACATAGCATAGCATAGCATAGCATAGCATAGCATAGCATAGCATAGCATAGCATAGCATAGCATAGCATAGCATAGCATAGCAGTCAGGTGTGTCATCAAAATAATCACTCACATTTGAAGCTCGGTGTGGCATAACAATCACAAACTCTCTTAGTTAAAGCTAAATATTACATAATGACACACTTTTGAAGTTAAAAAAAAAAATCACTCATAGTTAAGGATCTGTATGGCATAACAATCTCAACGCGCTAGCTCGCGCTTTAAGGCTGGGCACTGCGAACCGAGCCGTAATAACCCTTTGGTTTCTCATTTCATCTCCAACGTCATATTCCTGTGTAGGCATGTCTTTTTAAAGCCTACCACAGGCATTTGCCTGGGAACCGACTCAAATGAATCTACGATGTTGTGAGAGCTGCTCAAACGTCACTTTGCACTTTGCTTGCCCTCAATCTCAACGACCCCCAAGTAATCAGCCTATATATAGACATCCACACTCCGGTATTTTCTTGGGAGCTTACCGCGATTAACAAATGTCAAAATCAGTGTTAGTAATAGGCTTTGTTTTTTTTTTTGTTACAAAGCAGCCTCCAATTTACCAACCTGAAGTTAGCTAAAAACATTAGCAAACATGCTAATGATTACTCTGTAGCGCCACGCAGTACGTACTCTTGTTGCTCTCGGTTGGATCATCTACGCACTTCCCTACCCTCAGAGATATTCGATACGTTCTTTGGATGGCCCGCCACGATGGCATCTACTATTAATCTTTTCGTCATGTCCGCTTGCCTTCATGCCCACAAAAACACATCACCAGCTTTCTTGTGCAAATCCAAAAACTTTCACAAGGATCCATCAGGATCGTCTTAACAATGCTGGAAGTGGGGTCTAATTGCAGGCAGGTCCGAAGTGATTGGCTTTGTTGAATTCCACAGATTTCCACAAATATTTAGACTGGTGAAGACTTTCAAGTCCCCGCAGAGTTGACGGGAAGCTTTCTGGCTCTTGTGATCCTAAGATAAAGGGGGGATGGATGCCTCGGAATCATTTCCCTTGCTTAAATCTGTAACCGGATTAGCGGTACCTTCCACCGCTAATGCTAATGCCTCGCTACAACTACATGGCCGTATTTTTTGGTATATAATTTTCCTCTGGCTACAATTTTTTGTGACCAATGTGTGTGTTTGTGTCAGTGGCACCACTTGAGGAGCTAGATGTTATTTGGGAGGACATCTGGATATTTACACAAACACACACGCTGCTGTGTTTATGTCCAGTATTTGAAAATGTGTCCAGCTCGAGAGCAAAAGAGGCCAGAGAGGAGTGTCTCTTTTGGTAAACTGAGGAAGCAGGCCAGAATCCTTTGGGCCTTCTCTGACAGCTGCAGCAATCCGAGAGGGCCGACCGAGACTTGCGGTTTCCTAACGCGGGGCCCAGGAGAGAAGAACGTAGGACACCAGACGCGTACATGTGTGAAGACTAAGTGGGGTTAAGAGCCCGTTGTTGCATTACGGCCTTCAATTAGGGTTAGAGGGCAGCCAGAGCGTCGGGGACAACGAAGTCGTCCAAACGCGTAGGCATTGACACGACCCGTGCAGCGTTCCCTTCCCACGCACGGGCAGTTCCCTGAGCCATCGCAGGCAATTAATGGAGTCATTCATCTTGAAGATTGATCTGGTTAGCACCAGTGGAAACGTAGGCTGGGGGAAGCAGGCCAGATGATGAGGGAGATCTAACAAACTCCATTCCACTGACCTGCTTCTTGCCAGTCCCAGTGTGGAAGAAATTGTGCAGCTGAATCTTTTTTTTTTTTAAAAAAAACTCAATCTCCCTAGCTGACAATCAAGGTTTTTACAAATATCCCGTGATTGTCCATAAAAATATCCATGGGATGTCTGGAACAAAAGCGTGATCTCAAATCCAAGGTATTAGCCGAGCATGTGTTCTTTGCTGTTGTGATTGGATTTTGGCAGTTGGTAGAGCAGATGGGGAGGAGGGGCGGCGGAAGGTCGGGCAGGGGAGGGCACACCCATCGTGGTGCTTCTCCGTCAAGTGTTTGGGTGTGCACGAGTGGCTTTTGAGTCTGTCTTCAGGCAGACAGACAGCTGGTCCAACAAGCTTAGGAAAGCTGTGGGCATTAACTTAAGCTCATTTAGGCCTTCTTGGTCAACAAGCCCAATTGTTTTCATGCTTTTCTCAATGATAAGTCTCTTGATTGGTTGGAAATCTCCAAGGCCTGACCGGAGAAGTCAGTTAATGGAAAATGTGCAGGTGTACTGGAGATGGTGGAGTTTGTCGTGATTGAGTGTAACAGAGTGTGCTGAGATGGTGCGTTCGAGGGGGAGGGGACTGCAGAGCGCTAGTCGCCCTTGTGCGGATGTGTCACGTAGCACGTAGGCTTGTGGAATGCTGGACCACCATTCATGGGATTTTGCCTCCTACTGGGTGGTCCGGAGAGAGTGGAACCAGGAAAAGTGTTACAAAAGATTTTTTTTTTATTATTTGAAAGAGTCCGAGTCTGAAATACACTTTTGTTTTCAAACACACCATTCAAAGTGTAACAGTATCTTCACACAGTTTTGGATTTTTTTTTTTCTTTCAATCAGAGCAGTCAAGCCAGACTAAGCAGACTCTCTTGTCAGTGTGTTGTCCCAGTAGCTCAGTTCATGGTGGCTCCTGTTCAAGACCTCATGTCCCTCAACCGCCAAGTGCACTCGGGTGCATTTGTGTCTCTGGCTGCACGTGGCTGGCTCAATTAGATCTTGCTATGATTAAAGGGGAGTGTGTACAACGTGTACTTTCTGGGATTATTCCCGCCACCACTCGTGTGTGTGTGTGTGGAGGAAGCCTACGTTGAGTCTTGGGACTCAACTAGCTCAAAAAATAATCTCTTAGGATTGATGATGTGTCATTAGGACCTTGAGTGGATCAATCGGCGCCACTTGGGTGTTGGTTGCAGGATCTTGGCCATCCATCATCTTGGGGGTCACATCACATTGTCATTCAACTGGAGTGGTCAAGCTAGGTCAAGAAGACATGATGAGCTAGATGGCTTGGAGAAGGTTCATGTCAGATGAATGCCGTTTGATTCGGGAGCCTCCCAGACAGCATTAGCAGATCCAGTGGAATGTTTAGGTTCAATTGCCTTTCCAGATGGACGATCGTTTGCTCTTGGATCGACATGGACGTGCCTCGAAGGATTTTTGATGCGTCCATCACACCTTGTCAGTTTTTCATTCCATATGTATGAGGCTACGTTTTCCTTAGCTCAGGTTCTCATTGACATGGCTGACCTGGTCCCGGTCGGAACCCGGGAATCGAAAAGGTGACCCTTTGGATGACCTAAGTGTCTCGATCCAGGTTGCCAGTTTCTGCTCAAGCCGCCCGCCCGCCGTGTGTTGCCTTAACATCTGGATCCAATAGTAGCGGCTCCCTCCTCCTCGTATAAATAGCCAGGCAGCCGTAACCACACTATGCACAGCCGCTTAGATGCGACTTCATTTGTTCCCCAGACCAGATTTTTTTTTTTTTTTTTAAAACTGCCATCTTGAATACAGTTGGCCCTGTTACCCTTCTGCGTAGATCCTCACATCTCCCGCACGCCACCTTCCAAGCTAGCTGTTCCGAGTTTGCGGTGTAGCTGACGTACGTACGCAGACTGAACGATACCGGAAAGTTTGAGTCGTGCGGCGCAAGGTTTGAATCCAGAGAGAGCAACAAAATGTGCGGCCATTTTCAGGGCGCCTATTTGTTGCCGGGCAAATATTCCCAAATGAGACCCGATCGGAAATTCTACCGATTGACACGATATTGTAGTTTGGGGTAGTTTGCTGAAATCACACTGGGAAATTTTTCATGACTCTCGATCACAATGTGTGAGAAAGATTGCGAATCTTTCAGTAAGCTTTTTCACCTTGTTCTCTCATGCGGATGATCATTTTCAGGAGTCGCCATGACGAGGGAGCGTAAGATGTTCTAGTTTACCCTCAGTTGACATTTGCTCCAACCAGAGGGAATGTGTTTTTTCTTTTTGTGAACTCAACATGTGCTACCATTGACTCCACTCATAAATGCAGACTTAATGGGTGCATCCTTCCGATCCCCCCCCCCCCCCGGCGTGTCTCTGAAGTACTGTTTAGTGTGTTTGTGTATGTGTGTGTGTGTGTTAAGAGGGTTGTGGGGGCTGCTGCTTGAGTTTTTAATTTGTCTGCTTACAGAGGCAGGGTCGCGAAGGGGACAGATGCATTAGCAAACGTGCACTCAGTCACCTCACACCAGATACACAAAAACCTCTCTCTCTCTCTGTCTCTCTCTCTCTTTCACTCACAAAAACACAACACGCATAGTGACACCTAATATGGCACCCCATGGCGTTGTCTGAGTGGCTTTGGCTTTCTGCTGTTGTCAGATTGATCAATTTATAGAAGTCACAGCAGGGGCGCAGTCACTTGCAGTGGAAGTTGGAACAAGCTGATGAAAACCGGCCCACAGAGTTTGCCATCGAGGCACGATATCATTTCGGACTGGACGTAACTGTGGATGACATTGGGCACAGGCGAGGAACAAAATGACAAGGTTGCGTGGAAACTACATTTAATGGTGTTGTTTTGAATGTTTTTATAAAAACATTTAAAAATGTTTGTGGGAGGTTTTTTTTTTTGGATGGATGGCAAAACAAAATCTGTGTCATGGAACTTCTTTTGCATTGAGCTTGATTTCTTTTAAAAGTGCCCTTGTGCCGTCCCGTCCAATTAGCACCTTGCTTTTGTCCCCCCCCCCCCTAAATTCTATTCTTGCTCTCCAAACATTGTGTGGAAAAAGAAGTTCCAGCCTCATGTTGCTTTGAACGCGTGCCTCGGCTCTTGCGTGTGATGTGGTGAGAGCAAAAACAAGGAGATTGCCTTCCAAAGGATGCAACTTGAGATTGTTGTCCCCCTCCTCTTCTCGCTCCTCTTTCTGGCCTCTTGAGGAGGAGTCACCCAGGAGGTTATCAGGTTTGTTTGAAAACGGGCGGGCGGGGTCTTTTAAGGTGGGAAAGCCACTGGCATATGTGGGCTGGATGGAAAAGGGACACAGACGGAGGGAATGGAAAGGAAGGAGGGAGGGACGGGATAAAACAAACAAGTCCCTCTTGGCCTGTTGCTGCTCCTGACCCCCTCATCCATAAATTCCATGCCAGCAGCTGGAGTGGTTGAAGCAGCCATTTTATGAATGAGGGTGGGAGGCGGAGCCACAACACACTTTTTTGGGTTTGCGTTCAAGACACTTTCTTAGATTTAATTTCTAGTTGGTTGCAATAATTTCTCATGAGAATGCGATGGTGTGTTCTAATAATAAAGTGTTTGGTGAGTGTCTATATATTTATAGATTCACGATGCATAATGCACGATACAAGTACGAGCCGCCAAGTCGGATTGATCGTTGCAATCTCACCACCGGCGGTTTGGCGTGGCCTGCTGTCAGACGCCAACCGAACGTCGTTGTTTGCCCGCGGGCGGTCTGCAGGGAGTTTGTGGCTGGCAAGGTTTTACCGCACGCAATGAAGTGGAGATTGTCTTTTCAGTTTTGATTGAATCTGTCTGACGTATGCTGCAATCCCAGTCAGGACTGTTTTGATTTTTTTAATCGTTTTTCTTCCAGTTTCCCTCCTTGTGACATTTCTTTATTTTCTATCAAATAAATATTGTAAACATTTTCCAAACAAACTATATGAAAGCAGCCATGCGTGGGAACAATAATGGGTATTTTTTTTTTTCTTTCTCGTCCTTGCTAAATTATTAACACCCAATACGGCCATGACTGCAATACTTTTCTTGGAAGAGTCAGTCAGCTTACGCGAACAAGGTCAGGGATAGTGCAACCTTGACGTCGTCATGGTGATCCGAGCCTCCCCCCCTCCCCTTCCCCTTTTACTGTACAGCATTATGTAGCAGGTGCTTTTTCGGAAGTGAGTCAGCCGTGTAAGTAACGAGAGCCGACACACAGACAGAACGGCGCTGTCACATGCAGCTGATGCTCAAGGTGTTTTTTATTTTTTTTTTTATTTTACCGGAGATGACAGCAAGTCACACTCGTCCAAGTCACAAGTAAATCAAAATAAGTCACTACTGAATTTCAAGTCATATCATTTGGCCCAGTCACAACGTATCTTCACAGCCATTTTGTGGTCCGACTTGAGTCAAATCATCTGACTCGACATCCCCACCTCGGTTGTTTACAGCTCAGTACTGGGCCTGGAGATGATTCAAAAGTCTTGTTGATGCCGCATTAGACACACTTGAGGGAAGGGAGTGTGAGTTAGCTCTCAAGGCGGCACTTTCAACGTGTTTTTATCCCCCGAGGGCACTACCTAATAACTGCTGTGTTTCGGGTATGCTGCCACGGTGTCACCTGTTTTTTTTTTTGTTTTTTTTTATGTACTGCTGCAGGCAAAACTGCCGCCAGGTTCTTGTTGATTGGAGGAGCACTCAAACAATGGCTTGAGGAAAAAAAAAACACAACTCGAGTTGTATTCTATAAAGGATTACATGCTGGAGTCAATAATGAAGTAATCGTTTCGAGACACTTTTTGTCGTCTTCCATGAAAACAAACAAATGATTACAACTGTGTTTAATTAAAACAAAAACAACTTCATTCTGAAAATAATTACTAGACCAGTAACGGAGTCAGTTTAAAAAAATAATCTCTCTTGTGTGTTGTTCAATTGTTATTTACTTGTTTTATCACTAAACAATACCAAATAAAAAACAGTAGATGGGGGGAAATTGTTTTGTGATAAAAAAATTACACTAAATAAAATTGCATCTGATATTAACTGATGGAATAATCGATAGATAAAAATATCCATAGCCATAGAAAAGCATTTAAGCGACTTGTGTTCCGAGTTAAATTCTTACCGAACCCCAAAATAATGATGTCATCCAGATTTTATAACGTTAATAAAAAATAGATCATAATCGCTCTTTGTGGAGGTGAGTCGCATGTTACCACACGATAGCATCAACCCCCTGGACAGACCGTGACCTCACTGGAGTACAGTGCAGCCCTGAAGCACTGAGCTGCAGACAAACACACACACACACACACACACAACTCCTCAGTGGGGGTCAGGGGAGAGCAATCGCGCCCTAATCAAACCTCCACAGGAAAAAGTACTTGGAAATGTGGTCGTGGAAAAAAGCCTGGAGTCCAAGGCGGCCCTTTGATGGCTTTTCTTTAGAGTGGAGGATATGGTCGCCTGTTTCCTGTGTTTACGCCGTCTCACTGTGTGTGTACGTTTATGACTGTGTGTGTGCGTGATTGATGGTTCAGCAATTGAGCAGCATGCTCGCATTCCCACCATCCGCCAGCTCTCCGTCCCCCCGGCGACCTGTTGCCAAGTTTCTTGAATCCAGTGTACTTGTGGAACAATTGGTAAGCCAGTAGGTGTGAGTCCACACAATGTGTAACTTAATGATAGGAAATATTTAACAACAGGCTAAGATAATATTGTGCTGGAGTTTTCAGTGGGGCAGAGCGTCTGGGAGACGTTTTTTGTTTCGCAATACTGTTTTTTTTTACTCGTGGCACCATTTTAAGCGATGGATGGATGGATGGATGGATGGATGGATGGATGGATGGATGGATGGATGGATGGATGGATGGATGGATGGAGTAGATTAGAATAGATCTTTATTGTCATTGTCACATGTACAACGAAATTTAAAAGTTTGTTTATTTATTTATTTCGAACATTTAAAGAAATACAAGAAAAGAAAGTAAAAAATACTGAAAATAATAACTCCATAGTACAAGAGAGAAGAAAGAAAAGAAAAAAAACATTGCGTTATGAATTTTCACTTTATCATAAGAATCTTATTTAATCTTAATCTTATAAGAAAGTGCCTACCGATCAGTGCATCTGCAAATGAATGAATAAATAAATAAATAAATAAATAAATAAATAAATAAATAGATTAATTAAAGAAATTGACTCAAAAATGACTATAAAATGACTCTAAAATTAATAAAATAATAATAAAGTAAATAATATTTTTTGTGGAGCCTGGAATGGATTAAAGATGTTTCAAATTTTCAATGTTTTATTTTTTTTTTTAGGGCTTCAACTTTTTCTTGTGCCTCAGTTTGATTTCGGCCGGGAAACACTGACTGTGCTTGTTTTCTTATTTGAAGACCCAAGTTTTGTAGTTAAGATGAGGGCGTGGGGGGTTTCTCAGGCTCATGTTTACGTTCTCCGAGTCTCTGCAGTGCAGCCTGCCGCCCTCCTGAGAGTCCCCCCCCCTGAGGTGGCCCCCTGTTGGTGCACTAATACTGCAGCAGATCTGCCCGTTGCGTTGCTTGAGGTCCGTAACATTTTCAAAGTTGTCTCCAGGAAGAAGAAGAGGAGAGGAGGTGAATTTGCTCACTGTTTTCGAGCTGCGTCTTTATGTCTCTCCTGACTATGTGTGCCATGCTGCTTCACAATGGAGGCCATTGTTTGTTTGGGGGCGTTGTGGGGGTAGCGGGAAACGGGGGGGGGCATCGGGTATTTTGTTTCATTGCTTTCTGGAAGTCTTGTGTTAGACACGGTGTGGAATTTAGACTTCCTGTTGTTGGGGGCGCACTTGGTGCCTAAATCTTTGATTCTCCACCAGTGTGCCATCTTCTCAAGGCTTTCTTTAAGGTGCTTTCATGATAATAGGTTAGCGGTAGGTCATTCGGTACATGACTTGATCTCCTACTTACAACCGACTTATGATTCTTAAGGGCTCAGTGTCTCGTGTGCATCAGCAGCCCACTGGATTTTTTTTTTTTATCAGCTTGTCGTGTGATCATCTGAACATTTAACAACACTGAAGCTTTATTTAGTTTGTGGCTTTGACATGATACTGCTTCTATTTAGTCCAGCTATCACTTGGCAGATCTTTGCCTATTATTATTATTATATTTAATATTATTATTTATTTATTTATTATTTATCATAGATTTATATTATTATGATATTATATTGAATGTCTAAATGTGTTGCTGCACCGTTTCTGTTCAAATATAGGGCTTCAATAGTATATGCCGATGCATTGTACTTCCTGTTTACAACTTGGCGCCCGCCACCGGCCATGAGAACGAAGATCATGTGGCTCATTTTGAGTCACGTCAACCCAAAAGTGAAACTGAAAGACCGACTTTATGATCCCGAGTGAGTCATTGCGGACAACTATAGGTGTGAAAGTAAATGTCAACGTTCACAATGGATTACACTCCAGTATCATTAAGGGGAAAGTGTTACGCAAACACATGCACTCAGCACGCCGCTTCCGTCCCGCCGGAACGAAACAACTCTCTTTTATAGTTTGCTCTTGTTTTTCTTCTCCTCCTACTCATTGAACAAGGGTGGCCCATGTGAGCCGTTGAGGTCCAGAAGAGGGGGCCAGCCAAATGAAAGAGTGCTTGTGAGCCGTGAGACGGAGAAAAAAAAAAGACATGAACACCCAGATCAAGTGGGGAAAAAGAGAAGAAAGGAAGTGATGGGTGAAAAGCAGAGCCATGATGTCACCGGCGCCCAATCGGAAGTGGCGACCATGGTGCATTTAAGGCCGTCAGCTGTCCGGCTGCATCCACATCAAGCTCCCTTCTCCTGCTTTTTTTCTTCGCCAGCATTTTGACCGCTCGTCCCAAAGACGTCAGCTTATAGCCACGTAGACTTCATTATGCTCATCTGGCTTCCATCGCTGGGCGTTGATAGCTGCTTCAGCTATGTAAATACCCCGTGTGACATCATCGCCAAAATGTGACACAATGCAAGGCAAGCCACTAATGAAACAAACAGAGTGAGAAACACGAAGCAGTGCTGTGACGCCGTATGCGCCTAATGTCTACTTTTATGCCATTTTCTTCTTCTATCGTCTTATTGTTCACTTTTCCATGCCTAAATTATATTCTATTGTCTCCATGTGACGTAAATTTTTCGAAGTGTTACGCATTGGCCCAAATATGCAAGTTCACTGATGGCGGCGTAACATTTCGTAAGCTGGACCGCACAAGCTTCAACCAGCTGTCATATTTGGCACCGTCATTGGCCAATTACGAATAAGTTACGATCCCCGACGTCATACTCCGTTATGACTTTTTACTGGAATGGAGCCTTCGTGTTGACTAAGCCTTTTTTTTTTTTTTTTTCTTGGTAAAACTAAACTCCAGGCATGTAAAGAATTAGGAAAAGCAGATTATTGTGCAAGACTGACAGGCGGTTTACAAAGAAATGAGAATGTCCTTGGAGCTTCGAATGTTCATTCCAATGTCAACGAGACCTCCAGCCTACAAGCTTGAAAGGGTCTACAATGATTGACCACTGGCAGAACAAGGTTGATGTTTTTCTCAAAGAAAGACAAACTGCTGACGGGTTCCACCCCGTGTGCTGGATCGATACCTTGTCTTTCTCTCGTCTCCATGTGGGGGCGACACTTGTCTTGGTTGCTTTATGGATATGGGTGGAAGTGGCTCATAGGGATGTGCAGAACTGAGGTGGCAGACTTCGATGAGGGAAGGGCTGAGGCGAGATGCAGGTGCTCCGGAGGGATGTTTTATGGTCGCACTCTGCACCAGCAATCCACCTGCTGTCTCCTGAAAGAAGTGCTTAAGACATACAGAGACTGCAGTGGATGCCATCAGTGATCACTTTGAGCCAGTTTTTTTTTTTTTCTTGTCAAGAACAGCACAAAACATTAAGTGCAAGGAGATTTTTGTACACTATTTATTTTTTTACAAATAGTTATGTTTGTCTAGCATGTCTTTCCAAGTCTGCAAAAATTATTAGCCATAGTACAATATAAGACCTAGTTTAAGTGCAACTAAGACAAATCTGCCATCTAGTGGTGAATTGTGCTATTACTCAAATCTAGTGCATCCCCGAATTGATTTTTTTTCCATTTTTTTTTTGCCTGCATTTTTGTCCCTCCTTTGTATTAAATAATATTATTAAATGTGTATTAATTGTTCATCAGCATTTTTTAGATTTGACCTCGTGCACTAATTTAGTCCTCACATTGGTCCACCCAACTTGTGGTGCTCTGAATAGCTTGCTTGTCCACTTACAGGTGCGTCCACAACCAGCCAGGTGGCTGCAATAATAGATCTGGCCGTTCGCTTACAGTATACTCGATTGAAAGCGCCATCTTTTCTGATGGTCCTCGTGGCTGCATAATTAGAGTGTGATTCACCGAAGGCCTTGACACGCTCTAAGTGGTGCAGATAGCGAAGCGGCCAAGCTCCAGTTTTGCACCCCATCCAGCTCCAACCAGGCTCAAGTGCTTGCCAGGAAACACTGTGTATTTAATGAAGCAAATCTGGGAAGTCAGGTATTTTTAGAAGCGAGAAGGAAACACCTCCAAATGTGTGGAAAAGAAAACAGTTCACCATCAAGGTGCTTCGCTCATGCCCGACCGGGATTTAGTGACCTTCTGTCGACAGAAGTAATGGAACACCAGAATAGTACAGTAAAAATGATTTTTTTTTGAGTTGGTATTAAAAATAAGTGCATTTGGATGAAGGAATTTTTTTTATTTGGAATCAAACAAAAGGTACTAGCTTACAAGTTGTATATTAGATCCAGATGTAAATACCTGGAACTAACAGCTTAACTGTTGATCTCCTGTCTATATTATTTTTTTTTTTAGCTTCACTCTACAGGAAAATAAATCAGCCACACTGTTCCAACTCTTTGGTAGGGGAAGTCGGTCGACATAAATAACCAGATCACTAGCAGATGGCGTTCGGATGGCACTCGCAAAAGCAATATTAAAGAAATTGAATTCCTGATGTGCTTGTAAAAGTCACGTCGATTATTTAAAGACGCGGAGAGATTCTTCAAACTGAGGGTCGTCCAATGTACGGTGGCCGTTCGCCAGTCTCTCCGTGACTGTATCTGTCGAGGAAACGAGTCGGCACTTCTGGACATTTGTGCCAAGTCAGACCTTCAGGGATTCACAAGTGCAGAGAGAGAGAAGATTATTTTTAGGATTTAAATTGAATGCATTGCAAACCTTGCTGGAAGATATATCGCAGTCATGTTTGTCAAAGTTGATTTTTTTTTAAAAAGCTGCACGACTTTAGCGAATACCTGTATGGTGTTAGCGTGTGGAGTCAAAAGCAAGCAGCTGCACAGCGGGCCCTGGCCGTAGGGGACTGGTTTGACTAGCATGTGTGTATGTTGTTGTGACTGAAGGGGGGAAATGCCACGCATGCCTGCACACACAGCACCAGCACATAGTTGGGTGAAAAACACATTGCTGGTCTTTATTGGGCAGGCGAGTGGAAGAAACCCCTGGCCGCACTGAGACCAGGCGGGAACATCTCAGGAAATCACATCATATGTTACAAAAGTGTTTCGCAACTTTGATTGGGCCATGGCCTAAATTTGGTGCTCGAAACTTCCGTCTGATCATATATATATATATATATATTTTTTTAGATATTTGTCTGAAAAAAATTGTGATAACAGATAAACGATTAATCACAATGAATCACGATGAATCATGATGAATCACAATGAATCACGAGGAATCACGATGAATCATGATGAATCACAATGAATCACGATGAATCACAATGAATCACGGGTAGACAATTTATCCAAAAATATATAGAATGAATACAATAACTTAAATTTGGCCAATTTGACAGTAAATTTGTATGTCAAGGTCTTGTTTTATATCTTGAACTTCTTGAGTATAATTGGACAATTTCCTGCAGCACGTCTTTTGATCTCTCTCTCGCACGACACAGCACACGCTGTTGTTGTTGCGATGAGGTGAAAAGATCACTTCAAGATGGGCTCAGACGATCTCCAAACACGAGCCGGGGATGCGCCACTGAACCATCAACTCTGATGTGGTTTCACTTCTGCTCAGAACAGAGGAAGCATCCTCTTCCCTAGCTGTCTGCTCTGATGTGGTTTTAAACAAGTGCAACGGGGGCCATCCCAGCCGGGAGGGCTCCCGGGGAGGATTGGGTTGCCGGATAAGGATGTGGCCTGATGAAGAAAAAAAGATAGGCCTGCCGCCGCCGTCTGCCACTGGATCCCACTCCCATTTGTCTGCTACCAGTAACTTGAGACCCTCCAGCTCCAGCAAGCGTGAGAGAGACTCAATGTTGTTTTTGTTTTCCTTACTTGATTCCTCCCTCCCAGGTTTTTCTTTACTCTCTCGCTGAAATCTGTGGAAAAGCCGTGCTTAATCGCCATGGTTACACCACCCGCCACCCCCTCCTCTCCTCTCCTGCACTCGCTCTACCCCTACCAGGGTTGTTTACCACGTCTGCGCCAGACTCAATAACATGTCAGTCATTGGGATTAGACCCCGCCCCCGCCTGCTTTGAGCTCCCGCCCTCGTTCTCCGACACCAGCCCGCCCCCACAACGCCGCCACTCCCCCTTCCAGTCTGGTCATTGTAAATAATGAATCATTTCCCAACTGTCTGTCACCTTCTGACACATGCTGAGCTTTTTTTTCTCCATTTGAGGGGGGATTTTTATGAGGAGACGAGTATAATAAGCATTGGGTGAAAAACTGTTTTTATTAATTTAAATCTGAAGAAAATAATGGCAATGTTAGCTAGCGCAACAAAATCAAGTTGTTTATATTTTCGTTTCGGGATACAGTAAACGAAAGATGAAAAGTAGTCCGATTTTTTTGCATCGTTTTTGCAATCGAACACGGAATTTTGTGAAGTTGTCAAAGTCTAAAGACTTGATTGAAGTCGACAAACTGCCTTTGATATTAATTCATGGTTTGTTTGCCTTCATTCGACCCTAAATTAAAGCGTGACTGGGTTGAACTATAAAAAGAATGTGCATATGGTCTCTCTTTATTGTGGATTTCGGTCTGTAATGTATCCCCCAAGGATTTCTTGTTCTTTGAAATGCTTCCTGACTTGTGATGGTTTGTTTTCAATTGCTTGTATTGCCGGCACAAGTCGTTCTTGTTTCTGTGTTGTTGGAGTGAAACCGGGAATTAACATTCTCTGCAGTGCGGAACATTCTGCAGATTCTTCACATTGTCCGCTGCTTGGGTGATACCTTTCGATTTAAAAAGAACAAAAATCAAACGCTTGACACTTTTCCCCCTCTTCTTCCTCCTGCCCTCCTTTTTAATGGCAGAAAAGGAACACTGTGCTCCCTCATCTTGTTTACCGAAAAGGACTCGTTTGACGCTCGTTTTGCGGCGCTGTGGCGAGCAGCAGGTGCGGGCCGGCCTCTGACCCCGACTGTTTTCTGCAGGGGGGGGCGGGGGGTTGTATAACGCCGTATTAGGGGAATAACTTTGTAAACATTTGATGCTCAAGAGTCCTGTAAAAGTTTCGGCACACACCCTACTGTGTAAATAAATATGTAGCGTGTCATTATGCAGTATTTACTGTAGGACTTGTTTCTTTAAGGGGCGTGGCCTCATGGCTTTTGCACTGGCGGAGCTATCATTTTTTTTCCAAGAAAACCCCAAAAAGTCTTCAAAAAATCCACTGATGAAGATTAATTCTATGGTTCCTACAGGATGGAAAAAAATGTGGACAAATAATTAAAAGTCAAACAAATATTTAGCCTGTTGAGGTGAGGGAGGCAGTGCCCCTGCGGGCCTCCTTGTAGCTCCGCCAGTGCTCATGAGTTTTTTCAGGAGCTGGAGTCATCTTGGCCCACCTTGACTGATTAGTTAGCGTATGAGCAAGGATCTGTTGTCGTATCTTAATTAAATCAAAAATAGATATAAATAAGACAAAATATTTAAAAAAAAAAAATTGTAAATGTTGCAGGTTTGTTTGTCATTTTGTACAAATTATTATTCGGGTCCAGCCGTCCACCGAATTAATTATGCTTGCTATTCCATCACTGTCAAATCAAAAATCCACTTATATGGTCATGAAAGGGAAGAACGTCACCTTATGTGACACGGGACGTCCTTCTCCTTTGGAGCGTTGGAAAAGCCACAGTGTCCGTGGCCATGTCCAGTGTGGAAATAGGGCCCGCGTTGGCACGTCCATAAATAGCCGATTGTATCCTTGACACTGCAGCTTGTTTGGTGACACTAAAAGCGGGTAGACTTATATGGATTTAGGGCTTGCGCTCATTGTTCCGCTTTTCTTCTGCTGGGACTATTTGGAACGTCTATCACGTGAGGAATCTACAAAGATGATTCTGCTGTAAAAAAAAAAAGAATGCCAGTAAAGGAAGCTATTACAGCTTGCCTTGGCTGCCCTCTGTTGGTTACATTCCAAGAAATTGGAAAAAAAAATGGAAACTGCTTTAAACATTTTAAATCAAAGCTCAACTGACAACCAGTAGGACCGAATGATAAAATCTACAAATTCCTGAAGTCAATCCACCATCTTGTCTTCAGTCCCATTCTGCTATGTTTGCTTCGTCAGTACATGAGAAGATGTGCCAACTCGTGGCTCACCGTGAAATCGCATCAGTTCACTATGCCCTGAGCATCTGACAGTTCCTGAAGAACCAAGCCCCCCCACCCCACCCCCATTCCCTGTATTGTGAGGCCAAAGTGAATTTGTCACATTTGGGAATCGGCCGCATTGCATTACACGGTGAAGCTGCACAGATGTTTTGTAAAGCCACATGAAATATTCATCTGGCGATTAGCTCGGCAGCCCACTCTCATTTCAAAGCGAGGAAGTGAGCAGGGTTCATTTCCTCCTTGCCATGTGACTAAACACGACATATTTCTCCCATATTTTTTATTTAATGTTTTTGTTACCATGCCAACTAGAGGGCGGAGCTAAATGTATGACACAAACGAAAAGCATGGATTTTCATCATAATTGTAGTATTGACGGTACAATTTCACTGTTGCAACCTTCAAAGAAAAATAATGTTCTAATTCGCTTTGATTGGAGTTTAAAAATTGGAAAAATGTCGGCTTTTATAAGCAGTGTAAAAAAGGGGCTTATTACCTAATGTGCTGTGTGTGTATTTCCTTCTACCCTTTCACCAGGAGGCATTTGTTCAGCTTTATTGACCCTGTGGAGAAATTTGTCTTGGAGTAATAACCCAAGACCATAAAGATACATACAAGAACACAAACTACTCCCAAGGGTGGGCTTACATGGGGGGGCGCGGTTGCATTTGCGCCAAAGACATCTCAACTCTTGCCTAACCCTGATGCTTGTTTTTAGCTGATCCCCAGAGGCTAGGAAATAATTTATGTATGAATCATATTTTATTTTTCGTATTTTATTACATTTTTGATCATTTAACTGCTGGTATGATGATTTCATTGTAGGCAAAATGATCATTATTATCCCCAGTATCGCTATAAAACAACTCTCATGGAATTGACACAATTTCAAACAACTGGCAAATTATTAATGCTTCTTCAAATATCTTAAAATATATTTAAAATGCAAAAATATGAGCCAAAAACAAATATCAGATTAAAATTACCAACACATTGGGACAAAAAACAATAGAAACAGATAATGACAGATAACCTTGGGAAAAACGTATGATACACTAAAATATGATTTAAAAAAAAAAACACAATATAAATATATTTTTTCAAATAAATATTTAGAAAAATAAACATAAATGTGGCTTTACGGATTTTATATAATAGTACTATACATTTATGTATAAAATAAAATTACAAGTATACAATATAAATATATTTTTTTAACAAATATGTAGAAAAATAAACATAAATATGACTTTATAGATTTGATATAATAGTACTATACATTTATGTATAAAATAAAAATGTAAATATGCAATATATATATATATAAAATTGTAAAATAGACAAAAAATAATAATCAGGCAGAAATATGAAAATGCATATAAATACAGATTTACTATTATATAAAACATCCCTGAAGTCCACCATGACATGCATCTAACATCTTCTTGACCCCATCACAACCGCATTCTGTTGCTTGGCCATTGCGGCGCCTTGTAACATCCAAATCAAGGCTGACAATTTTACATCCTGTTCCAAGGGCCTTGAGCAAACAGAATAAAGCGTTGCTATTGATAACGCCCCGCTACGCTACTCACAACAAACAAATGAGAAGCTTCTATTATTCATAACGCCTCGCGGCTCTATTTGAAACACACACGGTCATTGATTTTTTTTTTTTTTTCCCCTTCCGTGGGAACATGATTGTGTTATTTACATCACTGATGTTTTTTGTCGACACATGCAGTTTTTTTCCTCCCCACTTTCAAAGCGCTGTCCAAAAATCCCAATGCAACACGTGGATTGTGTTTTGATTTCTTTCTCTGATCTCCTCCAGTGTGTCCCAGCCATTGCAAGCACGCGTGTACCGACAAGGGCGAGTGTTGCCACAGCCAGTGCTTGGGCAGCTGCACGGAAGCCAACAGCGACACGGCGTGTTCCGCTTGCCTCCACTACTACCACGAGGGTCGCTGCGTGCCCGACTGCCCGCCCGACACGTACAAGTTCGAGGGCTGGCGTTGCATCACCATGGACTTGTGCTCCCAAGTGCACCTGCCCAGCGATGTTCACTTTGTCATCCACGAGGGTGAATGCATGCCTGATTGCCCCTCGGGTTTCACACGCAACGAGAGCAACCGGTAAGGACGTTTGGACAATGTGTGCTCCTTGAATCCAAAGGCCCAAAAAAAATTTTTGTTGTTGGGCAGTCCTCAGGCTAAAAGACAAAAATGAGCATTCAAGCTTTTATCACCAAAATCAACTCCAAATTTGAAGATTATCGAGCTACTCTCTGTCGTTCCAAATTCTCCACTGAATTTCTTCTCCTTTTTCATTTTCTTACCAGGATGATGTGCAGCGCTTGTAACGGCTTATGCGATAAGAGCTGCCCCACCTCCGTCATCGACTCAGTAAACGCCGCTCAGTCTTTGAAGGACTGCACCGTCATCGCCGGCAATCTGGACATCAACATCCGCCACGGAAGTGAGTGACATGCCGTCGTCGAACATCTCAACCGAGGCCAAACTGTGTCTTCATCTGCTGCACTTTTGAGTTAAAAACAAAAATATCGTTTCACTTTAGGACTATATTTTATGAGTATAACTCATCTTTTATGATGAAACACAAAACTGCCAAATCGGGGCAGAACTGCAGCAGCAGTCCTCCATTTGTTGTCCTAATATGGCTTTCATGTGTGTGTGTGTGTTTGTGTATCCGCGGTCCTCAGATAACATAGCGTCTGAGCTGGAGAGCTTCATGGGCCTGATCCAGACGGTGACGGGCTACGTGAGGATTCGTCACTCCCACACACTTGGATCGCTGTCCTTTCTCAAGAGTCTGCGTTACATCAACGGGGAGGAGCTCATGGACAAGTAGGGCCTCTGTGTGTGTGTGTGTGTGTGTGTGTGTGTAGGGGGGACAGTGAAGGGGATAAAATGTTGCTGGCCAAGTATCAAAGAAGATACATCAAGTTGTTGTCGAGTGGGTCTTAGTGTGAATAAAGTTCAGTAAAGTTCAAGAGGTCACATTGACAGCTATTGTTATTCAAATGTTACAGGGCAGTTTTGGGTCCTGGAAAAAAGGGTGTTCAGGTTACTGCCTGACAATTATTTCTTAATAATGAGTCAATTTAAAATAAGCATCTCACTTAATGTACATACATTTTTATTATTTGTTCTGAATTTGCTTTGATTTTTAAATACGGGTGATTAAATTAGGGAAGAATTTTTTTATTTGGACGATTATCCGCACCTTATTGGTCGGGCCAGCAATACGTCCACACAGTGACTTGAAAATTCTCAGTCGCCTCGGCAATGGGTTATCACGACTCGCTTAAGATACGAGAATAAAAGCGTTGGGTTTTTTTCGGTTGGTGATCAACGGGGTCATGGGAAAGTGCGTTGTCCCCTTCACGTCGACCCTCCCTGGGTCGAGTTTCACTCCACGGAAGGCTGTTGAGGATGGCAGGCATTCTCTTCATTCCGCGGCTCTTGTGCTGTAGTACATTCCAGGCGCTGATGACTGGAGTGAAGACATGGTCGTATCATGTCCATTCCCATGCAAACGTATCATTATCATCCAATTTTATAGAGTGGATTGACTTGAAAAAGTCCCATTTAACTCATTCAGTGATCAAGATTGGGTTGGTCATGAATGAGTTAAATGTTACTTTCCGTCTGTTATCAGGTTATATTCCTTCTCCGCCATCAACAACCAGCACCTCCACAGCTTGTGGGACTGGACCCAGCACAACCTGACCATCCGTGCCGGGCGCCTCTTCTTCCACCTGAACCCCAAACTCTGCACGTCCGAGATCCACACCATGTGGGACAAAACCGGCGTCAGCGAAAAACCGGAGGAGGGCGACTTCCGCAACAACGGCGAAAGAGCCAGCTGTGAGTTTTCGGGTATCGGCGGTAAGGAGATTCAACGTCTTATCGTCCTCTGTGAACGTTTCAGGTGAAAGTCACGTCCTGAAGATCTTATCCAACAACACGTCCAGCGACACCATCCATCTGACGTGGGAACGCTACCAACCGCGGGATTACAAAGGCCTTATCAGCTTCATGGTCTACTACAAGGAGGCGTAAGTGCTCCGAAAGACGGCTCATTATGCTATACGCGACACTGTCATTACGTATAAATAGCTCAACATTGAGGCTTGATGAAGGGTTTTCCATACAAAAGCCTATTCTATGTTGGGACATTTGTTGACGCTTGCTTTGCATAACTATGCCCATTTCCATGCCAACTGGCAACCAAAGAAAAAAAAAATAAAACACCATCGCTTGATTTTTTGTTCTAATTTCAAAATGGTTGCCACCATTTTTGCACCATCCCTGTTTATTTTCTCCTCGGCCGTGATTACTGCTCAGAATTTTGGCCGGGAAGTTTTTTTTTTTCACTCTTGCTTTGACAGTGACAGCAAATACACATTTGTAAATAATGAGCTAAAAAAAAACGGTCTTTTAAGTCGGACGGTGTCTGCAGACGTACCCTAGAATTAGTTTTATTTTGGAAGCGACGAATGAGCAGATGTCATCTGAGGCCATGTTTTTTTTTTTCTTTCCCTCGCCAGCCCTTCTCAGAACATCTCCGAGTTCGACGGTCAGGATGGTTGCGGCTCCAACAGCTGGCACACGGTGGACGTGGATCTTCCTCAGGATAATAATACCGACCCCAAAGTTGGAATTCACCACCTTAAACCTTGGACCCAGTACGCCACATTCGTCAAGGCCATCACCCTTCGGGTGGAGGACAAACACGTTCCCGGTGCGAAGAGTGACATCATATACATCCGTACACGCCCATCGCGTAAGTCCCGTTAGCATCACACATGCTAATAGCAACGTCAACACCGCAAAATGTGATTGAGGATTTTACTCCATGCAGTGCCGACCGTGCCCAAGGAACCTCGTGCCTACGCCAACTCCTCCACCAAGCTGCTGGTCAAGTGGTCGCCGCCTCTCTTTCCCAACGGCAACCTGACCTACTATCTGGTTCGCTGGCAGCAGCAGCCAGAAGACCGCGAGCTCTACCTGCACAACTATTGTTCCAAAGGTCAGGCTGGTTCGATTAAATTGGGTTAAATTAGGCTGCAGAAATTTGAGAAAAGCTATGGAAAAAAATATTGTAAATAAAAAATAATATCCAAAAAAATATTGTCATAAAAAATATTTTTAAAAATTATATTGTGTTTTCAAACAACCTAATACAAAGTTACTTTTGCATCCCCGGTCCGCTTTAACATTCTTTGTTCTTAACGGCCCTTCTTTTGGAAGAAGTGTACCGAAAAAAGCCACAAAAAGCAAAAGTTGGCCAGAAAGAATCTTTTGATGTCCAATGCAAACTAGCAAAGCTTTTCAGACATATTTTCCCTGAAAGTTCCAGTGGAATTCCAAATTCTATGGCCTTAGGGACATTTTGATTTGAGGTTCGCTGTTTCAAGATTTACTAGGACTGTCTGGGGATTTGAAGTCAGTCTCAATATTCTGATCCAACTCGAAAAAGATTGAAAAAAAATGTCCCTTTTCCTCATCCAACCAGAGCTGAAGATCCCTATCCGGATTCCGGCGATGGGATTTTCCGACATGGAGGAGATCACCAAGCCCACCAAGTCGGACCTGTCGGGGTCCAAGGAGGGTTCTTCCTGCATTTGTCCCAAAACTCCTGAGGAGAAGGACCGGGAGAAAGATGACCGTGTCTTTTTTAAGCGCTTTGAGAACTTCCTTCACAATGCCATCTTTCTTCAGAGGTAACGGTTACAGTCTGCTGAGGGGGGGCGGGGCTTATTTGAAGACATTCTGAGCAGGTTCCAAAAGACCTCTCTAGCTTCCTTTTAGTTGCCATGACAACAGATGGTGCTACACAAACAAAAGTGGCGACAGAGCGGCGATTAAGCATTCTGAAGACGCTCGCTCGTCAGGCCGCTATCGTCGTCTTTGTTCTCCCGGCGATATGTTAACTTCGCCGGTGGTGGCTGCGGAGCTTTGCCGCCGTTTCTTCCGCTCTCTCTTCACCAAGATGTGGACACACAATGTAGGTGTCTCTGCAAATGGCCTCGATCCATCACAGCCTCCATGCACTTGTCGGTTAATCCGATGAGCACTCAGTAGGTCGCTTAGAAATCCATAACGAAAGCCGTGCCGCCGCGCCGCCAAAGGTCATTCATCCAAGTTTTTTTTTTTCTTCTCTCCCCGACGTTTATGTGGACTTGGATCAATGTGGCTTTCGAAGAAGGAATGATAAAACCTGGCTTCTCGGTCGGTGTAACTGAACTCATATCCTCCACCTCTGGATGGGTGTTTTTTTAAGCTAACGTGCTAGCCACTGTATAGCTTTTAGCAAATGTCATTGAAAAGAAGTTTAATGGAGCCTGATGGTTTTGTTAAACACCTTTAAAGGCGGATTTATCTAATCTGTATCCGAGTTCATTGTAATCATCTACAACCATCCATCTCTTCTTTCGGGTCAGCTTCGTGCGTCTGACAGTTGGCCTCAAATCTTTTTTTCCCCCAGTCGGGGCTAAGACGTTGCCAAGAAATGTACATCTGGATCGTAAAAGAATGAGGAAAGAGCCCCATCGTGACGTCGAGTGAACTCGACAACACAAAGCAGCAGACAAAGTTGTTAGCGTAGCTAAGGCCCAGCGCTAATAACGTGCTCGGCGGAAGGTGCCGAAACGGCTTTCCTCCATGACGTAAAGGTTGCTCTTTTTTTAGCGGGTCGGGGTCACAACCGCGGCTGTAGTAAGTCACTTAGCCGTAAGGTCAGGTGGCAGTCAGCTGACGACTCGCTCGCTCACGATACCGCGACGCTAGTAAAGGGGATCATCGTCCCTCTGCTCGGACTCCATTACATTTCAATGCTTCATTGGCGTGTTATATTTGTCGTGACGTTCTCTGGATTGTATCATACCAGTTATAACTGCCGGGGAGGAATGTTAGCGTGTGGATGAGAGTGTCCGCTCCCAGGCATCAATCGTCCTCTTGTCTCTTCAAAGTGTTGCACTTGACTCGCAGTCTTGTTACTATTTCCAATTTTAAATCTCCGGCGCGGTGGGTTAGTGGTTCGCACGTCTGGCTCGCATTTTGAAGGTTTAAAGGGCCATCACTTGTTCGTTGGCTTTTCGTCATTTGCCGTTGCGCACATTTTTTCCAAACGGTCATAAATACTTGCTTGTTTTCTTTGAGCCAACTGGCTTGCGGTATTCACAGGTAACTGCTACCTGGGTGCAGTCAGCACCTGTCTGGCCTCCGTAATGATAGCCTCAAGCTAAAGCTGGACCATTATGGGAAAATATTACCCATGATTATTTTGATTGATACTGTAGTCTTGATTCATACGCTCACTGATTTCAAAACTTTGTATTTATTCAACTACTAACACCCAATTTTCAATTAGACTTGAAAGAACAGCTAGCTTCAATTAATAACGTATCAAAATAATAGCAATGAAAAAAAATACCTGTTGTAAAAAGTAGAAGAAAGTCACGATTCAACTTTAATCATTATTTTTCATACATTAGGAAGATTATATGATGATATGATTTATTATTTGAAGGAATATCACTCCTTGAGTCGATGCTAACTTTCCTGTTCGCTTGGATTTTAGCTCAACTGCTAGCTTTAGCGCTGGCAATCTTTCCAAAATGAAGTGTGACTTTTATTTAAATATACACTTTTGTTTTTGTCTTAAAGTAAATCTAGGATGTCATTAAACATTTTATTTAGGCTTGCGAAAGGCAGAATAACATTCGCCATGTCAGTAATCGTGATTATTCGATTACAATTTTATTATGATTGTGAAAAGCCCAAATCACGATTTAATTTCAATGAATCGCCCGCTCCAGCTTCTGGCATATTCCAGTCAGCTGTCCTTTCCATTCAGCCACTTCCAATCTGTCATTATGATTCGTGTTTTGTTCCCCCTCCGCTGTCGTACTACCAAATAATCTGTCTGCCTCGCTATGATCCGTCTGACCTCATCCGCCTGCATGACTCCGCGGGGAGTAGTATGCAGCATCTGGACAAATGGCACACACGCACGCTAACACAAACAGAGTCATGCAAGCATGTCCAGTGGGATGTTTAAGCTTTGTGTAAAACGCTCCAAAACAGGCAATTATGATTAGTTATAATTTGATTTTTCTGGCTTTGTCTCTTGTGGTCATTTTCTACAATAGAGTAGCAGGACCACCCTGGAAAAAGAAAATAAGATTAGAAGATAAAATGAAATATTTGATTTTATAAAAGTTTTGTATTTTCAAGAAAATGTGTATTCCTTTTTATTTTAATATATATACCTTATTTAATTATTCTCATATTAGAACTTTATTTTTGAAAATATGCTCTTTTTTTTTTAACTGCAACCTCCTTTGCTACAAACTTTCTCGCTGAAAAATAATTCTCGTCTTCCAGACCTCAAGAGCGTCGTCGTCGGGATCTTTTTGGCCTGGCAAACGGCACCCTGTTACTCGACGGCGCCAGCGGGGGCAACGTCTCCAGCGTTAACAGCACGTACGGGATCCCTCACAGGATGGAGTTCCCCTTCTCCGAGGACAAGAGCACCTCGGAGAGCTTAGAGATCCCCAACTTGAAGCCCTTCACCGTCTACCATATCGACATCCACGCCTGCAATGAGGAAGTGGGCCACTGTAGCGTTGGCGCCTTCGTCTTCGCCAGGACCAAGCCCGCAGGTAAGAACCTACGAGAACGTCAAAATGCCTCAAGATGTCACATTCGGATGTAATCTTCATCCAGACAAAGCCGACGACATACCCGGGAAAGTGCTCTTTGAGATAAACGACAAGATGGAAGGTTGCGTGCTGTTGCATTGGCCCGAGCCCGTCATGCCCAACGGCCTCATCCTGATGTACGAGATCAAGTACCGTTTGGGAGCCGAGGTCAGTCGCAAGTCACATTTTGGGTCACGGAGCAACAACCGATAATATTCCTAATCGTACTTGGCTTCATTTCAGCCCGAGAAGCACGAATGCGTATCTCGTGAGCAATACCGCAAGCACCAAGGCGCTCGCCTCAGCAACCTGGGCTCGGGGAACTACTCGGCCTACGTGCGAGCCACGTCTCTAGCGGGCAACGGCTCCTGGACGGAAAGCGTGTCCTTCTACGTTCCTCCGCCTAAACGTAATATCGCACGCTAAAACGATAATCAGGACGGTTTGGTAATCCATCCGTGCTGATCCCTCCTATCCTATCCTCGCAGGAGACAACGACGTGGCGCTCTATTTGATCGTCATCATTCCCATCCTTGTGATTCTCTTCGTCGTCGGACTTACCACCATTCTTTTCTTTATAAACAAAAAGAGGCAAGTATTTTTATTACCTTTTCACACAAAGATGATTATTTTTTTCTCACTGATGTTTGCTAGCTTACTTTTCACCTGACCGCTAATATTACGTCAACAGGAATAGCGACCGACTAGGGAACGGAGTCCTTTACGCGTCGGTCAATCCGGAATACTTCAGTGCCGCAGAGAGTAAGGAGCATCTCAAAAACCCGTAAGATCATCCTAAAGCGCGTTTGTGGTTCTGACCCGCCTCCTGTGGTCTGGCAGTGTACGTCCCGGACGAGTGGGAAGTGGCAAGGGAGAAGATCACCATGCACCGGGAGCTGGGCCAGGGTTCATTCGGCATGGTGTACGAGGGCATCGCCAAAGGTGTGGTGAAAGACGAGCCCGAGACACGAGTGGCCATCAAGACGGTCAACGAGTCGGCCAGCATGAAGGAGCGGATTGAGTTTTTAAACGAGGCCTCCGTCATGAAGGAGTTCAACTGCCACCATGTGGTAAGCAGCCTGGAAAGAAAACGCTTGACGTAGGATCAGATGAATCATTGCGGCCAAACTATAAATAAAGGTGACATCAAAGTCTCAAGATGTTCGGCGGGTCACGATCATTCCAGTTTTTCCAGCCCGGAGCCAGGATCAACCTCCTGGTGATGCAACCCTTAATCGGCCGGCGTGATCCCTGCTTGCCTCGTCAGCTCCTCTAAAGACGTTTTGTCAAGCAGTTTCCCTACGGAAAGATTCTCTTACAACGCTGTTAAAAAAAAAAAAAAAACCCACAGGGAATCGGAACACTTTTGTGTGTGGATTACCATTTTTAAGGAGCGTGAAGAAAGCGTGTAATTAACATTCATCCCTAATTTGGCAACAGCCGTGATTGGATTGAGACAGGAAGTCAGGCTTCACTGGATCTTACCTCAAGTTAACCCTGATTTATAACCGTCTCCTCTACAGTATATCCGTTTCGGCACACATACGAAAATCCGAGCTGAGATTCGAACGCGGAACTTTTGACTGCGAGGCAGAAGCGCAAGTAATTCAAATGTAAATAAATCCTTGCAGGTGAGGCTTCTAGGCGTGGTCTCTCAAGGACAACCTACTTTGGTGATTATGGAACTGATGACCAGCGGAGATCTTAAGAGTCACCTGCGCTCTCTTCGTAAAGAGGTGATTTTTTTTTTTTTTTTTCAAATTGAAATGTTTTGGAGATCCGGTATGGGAAAAAAAACTCACATGTTGTTCTTTCCTGCAGAACACCAACATCCAGGTCTTGCCCCCGCTCAAGAAAATGATCCAGATGGCGGGGGAGATCGCTGATGGGATGGCGTACCTCAATGCCAACAAATTTGTCCACAGAGACCTGGCGGCTAGAAATTGCATGGTGGCGGAAGACTTTACGGTGAAGATTGGAGGTGAGGGAAGCTTTGAGGCTCTGTGTGATTTACACTAAATGTCCTATCAAAATAAATCCTGTGCCTTTAGCAGTGCTGAATGGATGATTTCCTTTTTCCTCCAGATTTTGGCATGACCAGAGATATTTACGAGACGGATTACTACCGAAAAGGAGGAAAGGGCCTGCTGCCCGTTCGCTGGATGTCACCCGAGTCGCTGAAAGACGGCGTGTTTACGACCATGTCCGATGTCTGGTAGGAGGAAACACGTGATTGCATTTAAAGTAGGGTGGGGCAATATGTAAAATGTCTTATCATCCCCTGGCACTCGGAACATATATTTTGTGCTCAAAGTCCACATTTGTTTATAAAAATGAATATGCCAGAATATTTATTCAGTTATATATGAAATTTAAAAAAAAAATATATATATATATATATATATATATATTGTCCCTAGTCATTATAAAATAATGGATTCTTATTTTTAAATGTTATTTTATGATAATGGAATGAATAGTTTAAATATAATTATATTATTAATTATATTATTAATTACATTTTATTATAAGTATAATCGTTAATTATATTAATTATTTTAATTCATTCGTAAATTATGAATTATATTTGATTATATTATAATAGTTAATTAATTAATGAACTTACTTCAAAATTTGCATTTTTTTTCTAATATTTTTAAATGAAAATAATTACCCATTTAGCAAAATTATCAAATCATTTCATTGGTTTTTTTTTGTTAAATAAGAATGGATAAATGAATTCAACAAATAGTATTTGTATCTTTGGCTTGACCATTATTGCCGGGGACTTATTGGCAAGTCTTCAGTTATGTTAAGAACCCCAAAGTTATTGGCTCTATTGTTTCCTCCTCTTCCTTCTTGTATTGCGGCATTTTGACGACATGATTGTGTTTGCAAGCTTTTTTTGTTTCCCAACTGCAAATGTCCCATGTGTCAGTCCTCAAGAATGGCCTTAACAGCCTCCAGATGTTTCCCCAAATGATCGGGTTGCCGCGCCAGCGCAGACATCGCGAAAATGCATCTTCCCCGTTTGATGTCGTTTCCCGCGGCGGCCCCTTCCGACTATTTTCGCGCGACTGTCTCCGTTAGCTCAAACCTGTGTGTGTACTCACTCGGTTGTGCCTGTTGGTGGAAACACAACCTGCGGTCGGCGTCAGTCGCGGTAAGAATTTCTTCATCGGCGACGAGGCTGGCGAGTGAACCGAGGTGACGTTTACTGGAAGCGCGCCGCGAACTCTTGTCTCGCGACGATGAAGCCGACAATATTCGCCAGCTGTCACTCTGACTAAAGCTTGTTACTACAAATTCAAATTTGTTTGGCAAACAGGTCGTTTGGCGTGGTTCTGTGGGAGATCGCCACCTTGGCCGAGCAGCCTTACCAGGGCATGTCCAACGAGCAAGTGCTACGCTTCGTCATGGAGGGAGGACTCCTGGACAAGCCGGACAATTGTCCTGACATGCTGTGAGTCTTTTTTTTTCCTTCCATTATTGACAAAATTGTTATTTCAAGGAAAAATAATATCATCATCAAAGTTAATTGAAGTCATTTTAATAGTCAGATTTGCAATTTATTGTCATATTACACAATTTGAGGATTTATAGCCAATTATACGCGGACCGCCACAATATTGCTCAGGGTCCCCGGGAGGACCGAGGACCCTAGTTTGAGAACCACTACATCAGCGGACACATTGCATACATGCTCTGACCTCACCGGGAAGGCATTCTGCTCCCCCCCCCCCTCCAGCCACCATGGCTGACCTCACCTTAGAAAGAGAGACAGCAAGTTGTGGAAGAAAGAAAGAAAGAAAAAGAAAAACACGGGCTAATGTTGTGCAGACACAAACTTTAGGTTTCTATGGAAGCCTGACTGGGTTGTCCTGATTACGGCGCCGTGTGGATTGTGTTACAGAGGTGGTGTGACAATGGGAGGTCGGATATGGAACAAAAATGGCAGCAAGCAAAATAAAAAAAAAGTAGAAAAATCTAAATAAATAAATATTCAAGCAAAGCACATAATATTTTGAATCCTGCAGCAGTCAGGCCTGAATGAGTAGCTTAGAGTGGAGAGCTTCGAATTGTTCCGCCATGTCCCGGGTCGTCTCCAGGATCAGATAGCTCGGGGTTACCGTCTCCAACCTCGCTAGCGGGGACGCGCTAAACAGGACTCATATTTAAATGATTTACGACAGAGCGGCACGTCATAGCTCGTTGAAATGAATTCGAGCAGGGTTGGACCTCACTCACTGGGGCACGTCCAGCGTGTGAGGACCAACATTGCACAGATGTTTTATCGCTGCATAGACATAAAACGGCCATATTTTAAGTTATCGGTTTTCTATAAATCACAAGAAGTCGGGATTTAATCAAACGTTCGGATTACGTGAAGTCAAATATGTCAGTCAAAGATTTTTGTTGTTATTTAAAAGAGAGATATCATTTTTGGTTTCTGATCAGGGATTTGTAATCATGTTTCCAAATGGAAGAACTTAACTAAAAACAGATGAAAAAAAGACCTCCACTGTCTTCAGTTGAAGTAAAACCGTCCCAAAAAATTCTACATTTATTTCATAAAAGACTTGACAAATTCATATGAACAGAAAAAATCCTTTTTTTTTTTTTTTTTTGATGATGAAAAGGGTAAGCTTGCTCATGTGCACGTTGTGTTGATTCATTGCTAAAACTGCACGCACAGCAACAGATGGCGGGATTGTCGTCAGGCTACTCCGGAGCAACCTCCAACGTCACATTTGCCCAGAAACAATTCTTCCGTGGCCCTCCGTCTTTGTTGAAACTTTGACCTCTTGGCACCTCGCTGTCGACAAACCAATGCAGTGACTGATGACTTTTTGTCAAAGAACTTGAAAACCATCATTTTATTTGAAATGATAACTTACATCATATGCAGTGGAAGTGCAATTCCTCGTCCACATACCATAAATTTTTATTTTATTTTTTATTTTTTTTTATTTTTTAAATTTGCTGGCTTATTAGAATTGGCAGGTGTACCTAAAGAAGTGGCGTGTGACTCCAGCAAATCAGTAAGGAAACCAAATGTAGTCTCTCCTGCCCCCTGCTGGTGAGAAAGAGAGTAACGCTTCATGTCACACTATCTATTAAAGTCATCAAGTCACATTTATTTTACTGAATTAGTCAAGCAATAATTCAGTAATGTCAAATATCTTCAATTTCTGAAGATGCATTTTAAGGATGGAAAGCAAGCCAAGGTTCCTCCCAGTGTTGTTTGTTGATGTGATGTCGGACTTCTCTTTACTCTGCGCAGGTTCGAGCTGATGCGGATGTGCTGGCAGTACAACCCCAAGATGCGTCCGTCCTTCCTGGAGATTATCAGCAGCATCAAGGAGGACCTGGACCCGCCCTTCCGGGAAGTGAGCTTCTTCTACAGCGAGGAGAACAAGCCGCCCGACACCGAGGAGCTGGACATGCAGGTGGAGAAAATGGAGAACATTCCGCTGGACCCCGCCTCCACCAGCCAGCCTCCGACCGCCGCCCCGTCGGCGGGGTGCGCCGCCGGCACGCCGCCGCCCTCCTCGGCGCAGCAGCCGCCCGCCGTCGTGCAGGGTCCCGCCGGTTCTTTTTTGAAACCCGGCTCTCCCGTCTCGGGGCCCTCGGACAGCAAGCACGCCGGATCGGCGGCGGCGGCGGCCAACGGGCCCGTGGTGCTGCTCAGGCCCAACTTTGACGAACTGCAGCCCTACGCCCACATGAACGGCGGCAGGAAGAACGAGCGGGCGCTACCCCTGCCCCAATCGTCGGCCTGCTAATATCGCCCCCCCCCCTCAACCTCTTACACAGGGTAACCCAAATCTCTCCAGCGTCTCCATGAAGTGACTTCTTCGACAGGAGAGAAACAGAGAGATTCGGCGTCTTTGTTACATCCTTCAAGAAGGAAATCAAAAGACTTAAAAACACAAAAGACATTTTTTAAGCATATCTGCCAGTAAACATCAACAGAAGAGCACTTTTTTTTCCCCCCCGAGAGAGGACGTTGTGGAGTATTTATATATACCGATTCTCTCCATAATAACATTTCTTTTTTTTTTTTTGTAATGTTTCACATCAGTGGACTTTCCTTGGACATTTCAGACAAAAAAAAAAAAATCGTGTGACTGGAAGATGTGTTGTGTCTTTAAAAGAAAATAATAACACTAAGTTGCCAAAAGGAGACTGTGCTTCGGAGTAAAAAGCACTTTGCATTCAATGGTCAAAAATGACGACAAATATAACAAAGTAAATGACTCCCATAAAAAACTTTACTCAAGCAACACTAACAAGACATTTCAAGGCCAACACAAAGTATAGTTTTAGTTACTGTGGTGACTGCTACTAGTTTACCCCCAAGTCTAAAACAAAGTGAGCAACCCGCAAGAACGGTCAAATTGTATTTTCACTTGCGGAGGCACAAAATTAGCGTGGCGCTTCAAAATGATACTCTTCGTCAAACACACACTACTTGAGAAGACATTTTGATGAAACGTTTCTAAAATGTTGAGTACAGTATAAAAAAAAAAGCTCCGACTCAAACAACCGCATCATTTAGTTGACAATATCAGATGGATTCATCAATGATTATTTTTTTAATCACTCCCTGAATGTTCTGCTTTTAGCGTTGCCTTCTTCAGACAGCAAACTCATCACACCTCAACAATCTCTTAACCAATAGCTCCGCCCCCTTTTGTCATCTCCCAGCACGCACTCGACACAGCAGAACTTACTGGACTGATTTTCAAGTAGGTCCGCAACACACGTCATCGGTTTGTCACCTTTTGACATTTCTTCGGTGCGTTTGCCTCGCTCTGTGATGGCGTGTGTGTGCGTGCGCCTGTGCCTGCGTGTATGCCCGTACACAACAAAGCTGCTATTTATTCTCTTTTCTCTGAGATCCTTCAGGTTTGCTATTCTCTCCACTACTCTCTTATCTACAAAAATCTATTAGAACTATATGGTAAAATGACAAAAAAAAAAGATTTTAGTCATCAAATGTGTGTTTTTTTTTCAGATGTCATTATTTGTTTTTGAATGTCTGTATTATTATTGTTATTATTATTATTATTATTTGGAATGGACACCTTTGCTCCATGTGCGAGCTTTCTTCTGCACCCTTTTTTGTACTTTTTGTGGTCTAGCACTGCACCTCGGGGTGCAACTCAATCTCAGGTCCAAGTTTAAAAAAAAAAAAAAAAGGCTTTTCTTCTTATCTCCACAGCTTCTCTTAGTTCTTAAGTACATCCTCCTCCCCCTCTCCCATCATCTTCCGTTCTGTCGGTGCCTCCGTTTTTTTAATTAGCCAACATTAACCAAATGTTTGTTTTTAAAGCCCGGTCAAAGCAGTGTGGGGCGAACTGGGTCTTATCGCTTGCCTTAATCATGTTTCTCACGTTTGTTTGTTTGTTTATTTTTATAGTCAGCTCAACACACACTCCCGCCACCCCGTTCAAGTGTTATTATTATTTCTTCTCAAACCAAATAAAGAATGGCTTCAAGAGCAGAAAAGATTTAATGATTAAAAGGTCTTAAAATGGATGCTATATATAATTTTGAAGGCTTTTTTTTCCTGTTGTTTTTTTTATTTTATTTTTGGAAATGTTGCTTTTATCATACTTTTTCCTTTAGATGTGTTATTTATTTATTTTTTTATTTTTATTTTTTCTTCCTTTAATGATATCAGTTTAAATCACTGTATAAATGCCCTCATGATTCACTATAAAGATGAATTCTTTTGTTATTTCATTTGTTGTCAGTTATTTGTTTCCTTTTTAAAACTACCCACACTTGAGTACATACAATTTTACTACATAAAATTACCAAGCAATGAAAGTTTATTTTATTGACCAAATATTAAAAATATTGCTTATTTGGGTCATTTAAATGACCATATCATGTGAGAAAACATTAGAGAATCTGTATTCATATAGCATATTATTATTTAAAATATTTCCATTCTTTTATCAAGACAAAGAATTTTATTTCATGTTATATAGACCAGTGATGGGCACCTGACGGCACCATACACTTAAAGTGGCCGCTTAATTAATTGGCAATTTTGCTAAAACCCCGAAAATTATTTAACAATCTACATATCGTGCGGAATTTAATCCACTGAGATTAATTCTATTTTAGTTTCAGCGTCCTGTACTGTCGCTGAGCATGCCATTCAAGCGGGCCACGGGGTGGCGCTGTTGTCCTCTGCACAGTGTGGTAACCACTGATGCGTTCATGTGCCTCTGTTGAATTCTCGAAAATGATGGCTAATGAAGATGAGCAACGGAGAGAATGTCACTCATACATTCCTGTTATTCACTGTTATTCATTTTCCTGCTGAGTCTGGAGGTATGTTAATCAATGCTGCTGTTAGGGTCGAATGGCTAGAATCGCAAGAGAATGTCCGGATGTCCTTAAACGCACCTCAGCATCTGCCAGCTCCTCTCCTTCAGGCAGGGCGATCCTCAGAGGCGGACACGCCCCTCCTGGTGCACTTGTCAAAGGGTGAGTGAAGGCGGGTGACGTCACATTTGCGTGCAAGAACCACCAGCGAGAAGAACACTCGGACACAGGTCGGTTTTTATCTTTTCCCAATCATTTTTAACACCACAATGTTGCCTTCGAGAAGAACTTTTGAGGCCGACAAGCAGCAGCTGCAGCTGCTCAACGGCCGACTGGCTCAGTACCTCACCAGGACACAACAATTGGAGCGGGAGAACGCGTGTCTCCTGGCCGAGATCAACCAGCTCAGACAGGCCCAGGTGGTGGAACGGGAACCGCAGTACAAGGCCGAAGTACGCGAGTTGAGGCGGGCGATGGAGCGGGTGGCGCTGGAGAAGTCCCGTGCCGAGATGGAGCGCGAGAAGCTCTGCAGGGAGTTGCAGACTGTGCGCTCGCTGTGCAGCCAGCAGAGCGACGCGTGCCGGGATATCGGCGGGGAGTTGCATGGCCGCGAGAAGGAGCTCCGGGCGGCCCACCACAACAATGCGTTGCTCCAGCAGCGTTTGGTGGAGCTTCAGAGGGAGTACGCCCTCTTGGAGGAGACGCACCGGCAGCAGATGGGACAGCTCAGACGACAAGTAGACAGCCAGGTTAGTGGAAGTCCTCTGGACACTTTTTCCTTACTGGTTCTGTGGTAACCTTTGATGGAACAATCTGAACATCACAACAACTTCAAAATTTGTCTGACCATTAAATTGTGAATGTGGAGAGATGTTTCTTTGTTTATTAGCAGGGGTCCCCAAATGTATTTGTCAGAGGGCCAGAATTCTACTTGAGTCACCTTGGCGGCTAAACCCGCAACTAAAAATAAAATCACATTTTGGCATAGCATTATTTTCGGTGTACTATTTATATATTTTTTTTATTTCATCACAAAACTGAAGACATTTTAACCTTTATGAACCAGGCTTTTGTTAAACATTCATTTTAATCCTCATTATTATGGAATCCAGTCACGGGTCGGATTAAACGGTTCAGTGGGCCGAATTCAGCCCGAGAGCCGCCAGTTGATGGTCTTGGTCTACAGGCTGGCATGGGGCAGAAACTTTGGCCATCATCCCTTTCTTCAACCACTGCATCCTCAAAGACTGTAGATCATTTTCAACACTTTCGTCAACAACTTGTAGAACCAACACCCACAAGTTTGGACTCACCAATATCTGCATTTCTCTTTCCTAAGGTGAATTCCATGGTGATCACGCAGAATTACCATGGGCCTCCTGCAGCCTCCATGGAAGACGTGGAGGAATATGCCCGCGGGATGTCCGAGAGCTGGACACAGACCTTAGAAATGTACCAACAGAAGGTGCAAGAGATGGAACAGGCCATCCAGGAGGACCAGGCCATGTTGGATGACCTACAGAGGGAGAAGATGCTGCACACCACCCAGTTGGACAAACTACGGATGGACGCGGAGAAACAAGGGCAGCAGCAAATGCGACTGGAGGAGCAACTCCTACATATGCAGGAGAAATTCAGTCAGGATGAGGGCGAGTATCAGGTGAGGTCACTACATTAGGGACACATGTGCAAATGCCACAAAAGGAAAACATTTACCACAGCTATGGTCTTTTAATGCACTAATGGGTAGCTTCTGCTCGGACATCTCGAGGGCGTGTCCGCTCGCTTGCCACTTAAGCCAATTATCTCTCAGACTGGAAAATCCCTATTAGGCAGGCTCTTAAAGATAAAGCTCCACAAGCAGGACAATCCAACGACAACATCGGTAAATAAGTTAACCATTTAGAGTAGAAACGATACATCTCCATCCTTGTCATGTATGCCGCTTGGTAGCGACATGTTTTTCTTTCTGATGGCAGGAAAAAAAATACATTGACACAAATAGCCTTAGAAGAACAATCGACATCGTATGTTATTCTCTCTAGATGATTATCGACCAGCTGGAACGGGAAAGAAACGCTATGGCCGAGGCCATTGCTCAGAGGATGCAAGAGCATCAACATCTGCTGCGGGTCAAGATGGACCTGGGCATGGAGGTGGCAGCCTATAGGTGACAAGCCCTCAATAGAAATTTTATATTTAATTCATATGACACAGGAAACATTATTTATTTATTTATTTTTCGATTTATTTAATTATCTATTTATTTATGTATTTATCTGCTTATTTGTTTATTTAATTATCTATTTATTTATTTAAAAAAATGACATCTATTTTTTTTTCATTTTGATAATATTGAGTGTCAGCAATGGGTAAAGTATTTCCATTTCAACTTCAAGATGGGATCAGCAAGGTGATCGTTAGGATTATTATGATTCGATTATTCTGTTTACGCTGGACTGACTGCAATGACTCGACTATTAACTGTCACATGAAACGTACAGCGTAAATTCTGGCCCTTGTTAGTCCGAAGGTGGAATAGGCCAAAGATTTTGGAGGTGGCACCATCACGCGTCCTGAATTTGCATTGGAATTTAAAGGCAACGATGGCCTGCCCCGCATTGTTGCTGTTATTTTTAGCTCAGTCTGTCTGGAAGCACTCTCCGGGAGAGCTTCTTTCTGTCATTTTCCTCATGATTGTGACTTCAAACAAGGCCCAGGAACGAAGATTAAGAAGATTACAAAGTGGTATTAATTAGATTAGTGATTGGTTAGGTTTTTTTTTGTAAGCATTACCGTATATAGCCACGGACTCGGGTTCATAGTGCCTTCTAAGCCTGTTTAGCTTTAGAGGTTTAAGTTGGAAGAGCCGGAAGACCAACAACGCCTTGCACGGTAATTATCTGGGCCTGAGTTTTTCCAAATTATGATGTACAGAACGGTATTGATTCATCTTTTTAATTATTGACTAGTCAGCTCTTGGAATTCCTGTGTTTATTGATCTTCTGAATCATCAATCATTTTTGTTGCGGGCTACATCGTAAATATGGTTTCCCTCATGGGGCCATTAATGATTTATTATCTCATCACAAACAGAATCCAGTTAAAAAAAGTAATTTTGAAGTGGGGTATTAATATGAAAAATTGTCGGAATATCTGACTTATTAAAAAGGAAGCCAATTTACAGTTTTGTTATTTTAACAAGGAACATTGAGTTGACACATGCGAGCCACATAAAATGATGTAGCGGGCCGGCTCTGGCCCCCGGGCCTTAGGTTTGACATCCATTATCTAATCGGTGCCTTAAAATGCTCCAAAAGGTAGAATTTATCTATTGTGTTTGTCTAGAGCGCTTTTGGAGGGCGAGAGAGTCGGGCTTCAAGACGCTCACAGAAAGATGAGCGAACTCCAGCGGGAACGCACTATCGGTAAATGTCAAATTGTATTGTCTTCAATTTCCGGTCAAATACATCACGAATGAATGTCACTCGTTAATCCTCTCAAGATATCAAGATGGCCGGACAACGCTACGCTCCAAGAACTTCCGCCGCAAGCCGACAGCGTATGGACGTCAGGTTCACCCCATCAACATCCATTATGAGAAGATCTCCCGTCGTTCCTTCTGGGTCTACAAGTCCCTCCAGGGTCATCCCGATTTCACTCGCTCAGCATCAGAGTCCGGTCTGCAGAAGGGACATGATCTCGTTCACCAAATCCCGGGCGACCACTTCTTCCACAGTTCCTAAAGATCAAGTTAAAATCCAGAGTCAAAGCCCGACGTCGGTTGAGAAAACAAAGAAAATTGAACTTGTGTCTAAGGTAGAGAGCCAAAGCCCGACGTCAGTGGAGAAAACAAAGAAATTTGAACTTCTGTCTAAGGTAGAGAACCAAAGCCCGACGTCGGTGGAGAAAACAAAGAAAATTGAACTTGTGTCTAAGGTAGAGATCCAGAGCCCGACGTCAGCAGAGAAAACAAAGAAATTTGAACTTCTGTCTAAGGTAGAGAACCAAAGCCCGACGTCGGTGGAGAAAACAAAGAAAATTGAACTTGTTCCTAAGGTAGAAAGCCAAAGCCCAACGTTGGTGGAGAAAACAAAGGAATTTGAAATTCTGTCTAAGGTAGAGAGCCAAAGCCCGACATCGGTGGAGAAAACAAAAACAATTGAATTTGTTTCTAAGGTAGAGAGCCAAAGCAGTTCCACAAAGTCGTCTGTGGAGAACACGTCAGGTCGAGTGCTGTCACCACCAAGAAGAAACCGCAAGAAAAAGACAAAGATGGAAAAGCCTATGGTAGAAGTTGATGAACCAGATATGCGTGAAGGTGAACGTAAGGACAAAGGCAAAATCGAGACCACGAGTACGAGAAAGGCTTTCGATGAAAATGTGTCCGTTGAGGACATCATTGAGACGGTGATCAAACCAGCTGGTTTGGAAGCTGAGGTTTGCTCCTCTGGAGAACCAAAAATCACCTATCACGTGGAGAAAAGTCAACAAGGCGACGGCTCGATGAAGACTCAGATTGTGTTGCAGTCGAAGGTGGAAGAGGAAGTGGACGTTTCGGAGGAATCGGCTCTGAATCAGCTCTTGAGCCAAGGATTGAAGAAGGTATCCCTGGAGGACATTGAGGACACAGCAACGGGAAGCATGATCAGGAACCTGCTCAGTGGCCTACAAGGAGAAGGGAAGTCCGTCAATGTGGAAATTATCGAGCAGCCGGTCGAGTCTTACGAGGAAGTCAATGAGGAGTCGAGATCTGGTTTTTACGAGCCCTCTGCATATTTCCAAATTGAAGAGATGAAAGAAGATACGCAAGTTGACGACACGGCGATAAAATCCAAAGTCAGATCTGTTCGGGTTCAGGAGGAGAGCGAGAGGTCCTTCCATTTCAGCCGTGACCAAGAACCGGCCGAGTATTTTGTCTCCACGCCGGACGATAATCTCTCTGAACCTGAGGAGGGTTACGGCATTACCTCATACGGTCATTACGGAATGGTGGATGACTTATCTGACGAGAGGTATTACCAAGATGACGGAGTTCCACAAAGCAGAAGCATCCATAAAGAAAACAAATATCGCCTGACGTCAGATCGACCTTTCCTCACAGAAAGCATTCCCGAATGCATCATCGAAGAGGAGATTCGAGTTTCCCCCGTGGTCCAAGAGTCCATGCTGGAGTTCTTGCGAGAGGACTCGCTGGAGCCTAAAGAGCAATTAAAAGGAGCTTTGGAGAAGATACAAGGCTCCGTGTCGGGCCCACTGAGGGAGGAGTTGGCTTTTCTCACCAAAGTAAGCAGTCAAAGTCCGCAGAACGTCGCCGTGAAGAAAGTTCAGAAGTCGAGCGAGGGCGGAACCACCACTATTGTCGCGGAGCTCAACGTCTCGCAGACATTGGAGGACTCCGGCTTGCTGGACGAGGACGATTTATCGGAGGAGCAGATCATGGCCGCCCTGAGTTCTTCCGACTTTGGGAACGTCTTGCAGGGAGTATCCGGAGAAGGCTACAGCTTGAGGTTCTCCAAAGAGCAGCACGTCGTGATTGATGACGAGAGGGAAGGCGAGTCTTCGTCCCTCGTCGCTGGGAGACGAATCAAACCGTCCGAGATGGAGGGACACGATAGTCGCTCGGATCAAGAGTGAATGAAATTGGAACATTTGAAAGGCCCGACAAATGATCAAGAGTATTAATTACATTGATTCTAAATGCAAGGGTAGACTTGGTACTGCTGCTCTGGAATTGGAGTAGCCTAATTCGGGGCTCAGCAAGTTGCCCCTCCCCGCTCCCTCCCTCCCTCCCTCCCTCCCTCCCTCCCTCGAAAAGCCATCCGCTTGTTGACAAGTTCCTACAGTTGAGGTTGGGGCGGCAGCGAAGCTACTAAGCGAGCGTTGTAATTCTTGATTGAGGTCTTTTGGTGAAAGCATGTTACGAAGATCTCTGGGCACTGTGTTAAATCGTAAAAAAAAAAAAAACGTTACTAATGTTTCTAACACTGAGTGCATGTGCACAACTCATACTAATATTTTCACAGAATGATATTTAGCATCTTTTCCAATAGTGAGTTTAGATCTAGTGATGGTAAAATAAATAAATACAAATTTACATTACAGCTGATATATTTCTAACCTTTTACTGTGGAGGTTTAAAAATGTTGCTTGTGCCAATCACGGCATCTCACCACACAACTTTGTGTAGCAGTTGGGAGCTCTGTGACTTTTCTTTCATCAGGAAGTTGACGTTAAAAGGAAAGACACAAAGTCAGAAGGAGGAAATGGTGGCGCTTTCTGGATAGTATTCACTTGACACTTTGTGCTATCTGTGCTGACTGCAAGGCTCCTTACATAAGCGAGTGTGTTCATTTCAGATGACTATTTTTGTATCGGCTTAGCAGCGCTGACCGGTCAGAAGGTTTTGTTGTGTTGTGTACACCTTGAAAGGTCACGTAATGGCTCAAGTTGATTTTAAACCTGATTTGAGTCAGTGCTTGAAAATTGTTTGTCGTCTCTGTCAATCAAACCAAAGATGACATTACAGAGATTCTGTATTATTTCTTTTATTTTTGGTCATCTCAACATTAAGAAAATAAACATTTAAGGGCTGTTAAATGTTCTACTTCTTAAAGGGGAAGTCAAGCCCAATTTTTTTTTTTTTTTTTTTTTTTTTTTACAATATAATGTATGTGCCCCTACTAATCCAAACACGGCATTCTGATTAATGTTGTGTTTGTGGAATATAAATTAAGCGGCAAAGTTTATCTGATTTTATCGGGGGGTGGCCATTTTGCCACATTTTCTGTGACCTAAGACCTGGCAACCCTAATGCCATTTTCAGTCAACACCTAGTGGCAAAACGGCCGCCACCTGTGTTGCATAAAATAGATGTGTAATTCATAGTCCACAAACAATTAGTTAAGCTGAACAAAACATATTAAAAAAAAAAAAAAAAAAGAGGTTTGACTTCCCCTTTAAAAATTCAGCAGGTCGCATATTGACGTACTGTAATGACAAACATAATGCAGTTCCTTTTACTGAGATCTTATTTTACTAAATGCACATTTACACTTAATAAAAACACTGTGGTAAGTTTTCAGAGTATTTGTATCATTTTTTTTTTTTACACCACAGAGATTTTCTTCATTGATCATCCAAAGTCAAGCAATTACAACTGTGTGGTCGGAACAATCTTGGTCTCCAGAGCACTCAACTTTAAAAATAAAACAACTTAATGGCAACAGAGTGAAATATGAGCATCGTGAGTCATATTCAGAAGGGAATAAATTGTTACAAAGAATATGGGAATGTACTAAAAGTCCCATAAATAACCGCTGTAGCGCTTCAGATGACACTCGCGTGCCTGTCTTTGGTCAACAAGAAGAGCTCTACGGGATTATGTCGCTTCAAAAAATATAGACTTGATTATTTTTAGTGGAAACATATTGTTTTGAGTCAGGAAAGGGACGTAGCCAACTTTTCCTCCACTCTGGGCAAACGTTGTGTAATCCAAATTGTCTCCATGTGGCGTGTTTTCACCGTTGCTAGGGTTGATGTCATGGAAGGCCATTTTTCGGCTGCACAACATGGGAAGAGGAGGGACTATGTAGACTAGTGTCATTGTTCGTTTTTTTTTTTTTTGTGCCGATAATGACACGTAAGCAGGAGTGAAAAAGAGTTCAGCGATATTTCCTCAGTGTTGGAAAATGTCCCGTCAAGCATTGTGATGAGAGAAGACTGCCTGTCAGATTCGGGGGCCCTCTTACTTGGATGCAATAACAGACCTCCATAGCAACGGGGAACATTTACTCACTCATCCAGGCGTGCCCTTAGTAGCGGGAAGTTTATTTTGGGAGAATTTCTCCTCGCCTGTAAGAAACTCAAATGCAGAAAATAAGTCACTGTATAATTCTGCGAAAGAAAAAAGGACTGAATGAAGTTGTTTGTCTTAGAAGTAGAGAAATGTTTTTGCCATGGATGGTAGGGAGGGCAGAAAAGACATTCCACACTAATTGGGGTCAAAATCTCGTTAATGCACAGTAGTTAGCCTTCCATTCTCTAAAAGGGTGTTGCGCCATCTGTTTGGCTTGAGGAAACACAAAGTCACCCTGTGTGATATTTTACACCAGGGGAGGCTACGTTGCTTCCGAGATTAGCTTGTGACTCTGATGGCTGCACTTTAGAGAGGTTGGTAGAAATAGATTGTCACCATCTGACAAATTATTTTAAATAGGGGAACGTTGTCAGGGAGAGTGAGGCCTACTCTGGTGCCTCAAAGAATGTATTTTTGAATTTTATGATGAAATATAGTGTAACATAAAATGTACTGTTAATAGCACACACATATAAATAAATATGTAATCTATAATGTATAGAAATGCTATGATTATATGAATATATATACTAAATATAAAAAAATATAGTATTATTAAATGTTTAAAAAACTCCAATCAAACCTAATGATTAACCTATCTGAATTATGTATAATTATGAATATTATGCTACAATATAATAAAAAGTAATAATTATATTTCTCATTATTATTTTGAATTAATAAAAAAAAATAAGAAAAACGGGAAAAAAATATCCAGAAAGTTTGATGACACAAGCTGTTTGTTTGGTTCCCATAACAACATGTTATCAAACATGCAGGAAGACTGCATAGCCCTCTTAATGAAGTCCTTGAACCTGTCTGTCACTCAGGTCTGGCACTTCTCAGTGAATATAGACTCACTATTGTGTTGCTGTAGTGAAGATGAACTAGCGAGGCGTTCTTGAAGATGTGAAGGAGGCCCCTCGAAGCGCCTGAGGCTGTGACTCACAACAAAGGCATGAAACAAGCGAGCTCACATGTTGTCAACACTGCTTGAGCGGGGGAAAAACTTTTGTTTCTATTGGATATTGTGCTTGTGTATGATGTGTTGTTAGTTTATTCCAATTATGGGTAAAAAAAAACAAAAAGTTACTTAACAACCCCAATTTTTTTATTTTGTGGGGGCGCCCAAAAGTCAATTAACTGACCTTCACACAATTGCCTCATTTTTTTCACGGGCCGCATTTTTGGAGGGCCGATAAATGTATGAGCACCTCATATTATATACAGCAAAAGCTACAAAACAAACTGATTAATAACTCGTTTTCAAATCAGATGAGTAAAAACTAGTCAAATATTTAAAAAAAAAAATTATTAAAAGTGAAGACAATTTGCAATTCACGAATTTGATGCACAGTCTTCGCGGGCCACATAAAATGATGTGGCGGGCCGTACCTGGCCCCCGTGCCTTAGGTTTGACACCTGTGGCACAGGATGTTTGTCACGTGATGTGGGTTATGCTAAATCAGCACAGGTGCTCAAATCAACCCTTCACCTGACGGAAGTGTTTTTTCAAACTACTTTTTGCTGACCGCACGCACGGATGATCGCTTTGGAAAGTTTTGCACTTTGTGGAACATGTTTTCATTCAGTTTGCTTTTGATGGCAAGGAAAACGACAAACAGAATTTGGGATTGATGAACGTGGAGGAGACGTGGACGAGCGGCGCATCTGCCAAGGTAAAGACATTCAAGTTTGCTGACTAAAAATTGCCTTTCGGTCGTTGCCTAGCTACGCGTAATATTTTGGGGCCAATTCTGTTTATTGTTCCAAGCTTTGGTGTCGACATTCCTTTCCACACTGTACGCCAATAGTTTTAGATTAGATTAAACTTCATGCCAAATTCTGTTAGTGAAAAGCAATCGTAGTCTTTAGTTTGATAGTGAATTTATTTTCCTTTCTAAAAGTGTGTTATTGTCGCCCTCAAGTGGCCAAATGTCTAATTTCAGGTCGGCTCAGTCATACGCAGTTTGTTGAGCCATGTTATTTAATTTACATTATGCTGCAGACAACCACATGACCCCCAAATCAGGGCGCCATTTTATATTATTATTTTTGTGCAGAAAAACAACCTGTTTCTTATTCAAAAATGTAGATTGTGTGTTGCAATATTCCTAAACTACCACAAGATGTCAGTGTTCTACAAATGTTTTGTTACTGTACTATCTTTTACCCCGACACTTCCACCTGCTGGTAGAAATGGGAAATGCTGCCGTTTTTAGTGTCTGGGTGGCCTGTGGCAGTGTTTCAAATACTTTGCGGCAAAGCACATGTCGCAGGATCAGACAAACCATGCACGACTTGTAGTTATAATTAGAAAATTATGTATTTTATATAAAGATATAATTCAAATTGTATGTTTTTTTCAGTATCCCCAGTTATGTAGCCATGAAACTGAACGTAGTATTAAAGTGTCTAATGCCTGAATGGTGTATTTAAAGCAGCTAAATGGCGACATTCACAATCTATCCCTCTCACAAGCGCAAATTCTTCAAGCCACTAGGAATCGGATATGTACATAGCGCCAAATATCAATGCCAAATAAACAAGAAGTTATGTCTCTGTGGCTACTTTGAGAAATTGGACTCCGGAGACAGTTTTCTCTGCGACTGTATCCTATGTTAGACAAACAGTGTGTCTGTCGCCACTTTTCAACTCGCCCCCTTCACCGCCAAAGCTAACTTCTTACGGCTCCTTGACTCTGGCAGGCCATGAGAGGAGCCGTTTATTTGTTTGTTTGTCCCGTGAGCTTTTGGCTGGCCATTCAGGGCCGCCCGCGCTTGGCCCCGCTTCCTGCCGGTCCTTCTATTTCTGCAACCCAAGAGGCTGGTAATGAAGCTGCTCGGGTTGGCATGCGCCCTGGGCAAACGTGGGCTCGATCAGACCCCTTCTTCTTCTACCTTGGCAGCCGCACAACTCTTTGCTCCCTCTGGCTTCCTAATTTAGTAACGGTGGGTAAAAATATGTGCTAACGAACAAGGTCTGGTATGTCAGGCTGGCGTCCAGAGACGACGGGAATGGAGGGGGTGAGGAAAACAGAGCGGTGGCTGGGGGTTCACGGCAGGCCCTCCGTGACAAGAGCTTAAAGTCTCAGACCTCTCAGACATGCGTTTGTAGATGTTGGGGCGGACGCTGACGGGTTAAAGGGAAACACTTAACATTTCTCGCACTGACCAAAGTGAATCGAGAGGCTTCGAATCTCTCAGCGGTTTTTCCTCCTGTGAAATATAATGTATCGTTGTTTTCGGAACTCTCATTATGAGATCACCTTTATGTCAGCCACATTTGTTAAAACCACACACTAGTGTCGGGAATTTCTACAGCTGTCGCCACTTCCTGTGTAAAACGCACACACACCTTTTCAACAATGAACACGAGTGAGATGATCACAACAGTACGTGACAAAACGTTTTGGAGTCCACTGACCGCTAAGCTAAACGGTTGGGAGGCTAACTCCGCGAAGCTAAACACTTGGGTCGCTAACTCCGCCGCTAGCAGCTTCCAACTTCCATATACTGTATGCTAATGTCCTCAATGTTTGTTTGTTTTCCCGTTTTCGCCATATCTGAACAGTTTTAATCACGTAATAGTGTTGAGGAGCAAAGCTAGCCATCAGAGCCAGGCACCCAATCTTTTTTTTTTTTTCTCCCCTTTCCCAGCCGACTAAGGCTGTCCACAACAAAGACACACACCATAGTTGAAGAACGATAAGATAAGCTTCTCTTTCCATTCGGCCGCATCTTTCCATGCCAGTGCTGGTGTGAAACAATAGTGTTTCGTCGAATTGTTCTCCGCTCAGGCAAAGACTCCCAGTGGCTTAAATTTCCGTTTATCCCTCCCCAAACCTTGGCCTAATTTGAGGCGTACGCGGGAAACAAATCTGCAATTGTTTGGCGTCTAATGCTTTTTCTCGCCTTTCTATTGAGTGTCAAAATCAAAAGATTAGCAGGCGCTTTGGAGGTGATGTTGCCATTCTTTGTTAAGACAATGCTACGCTAAACCAATAACTGTGTTTTGTGCGCTGACAGCATGTACGCCGCCTCATAATTGAAGTTTTAGCTCGGCATTGTGGCGACGGGAGCTTTATCTCTTTCAGGTTTCAGCGACGAGAAGACGGATCAACGACTGCTCACTGCGCCGCGTTTACAAAATGATTTTCCTTTGTCCTGCCGGGCTAAACACGTAAATGTAGTGAAAATCGCCAAAACAGTTCCACGGATAACTGAGAGGAGGAACGCTCAAGTCTTGAATCTCTGCCAGGGAGGGTTTGCGTTTACTCGAGCGCCACAAACAAACGCCTCAATAGTTTTGCTAAAGATTGCTGTGGCATTAATCGCCTCCCATTTAAGTTAAAAATTATGTCTGAAGATGAAAAAAAGAAGCTTTTAGTGGCCTTGACTTTGAAATCGTCTGCGATCACTCCCACCGAGGCGCAGATCTTCCTCTCTCAGATCCGCCGACCTGTACTCACCCGCGAAATGACCAACACTCGGTCCAACCCGCCTCCTGCGTATTTCCGCCGGGATTTACACCGTCCGTGAAAATAGAGCCCGCCATTTCAGAGGATGTTTCTGTCACTTTACCTGTGAATGAGAGGCAACCCGTCCGTAGGTCCGCCCGTGGTTCTTTGACCTTTTGCGGCTTCTCGGCTGATTTGGCTCAGGTCGCTGAAGCTCGTGTGATGCAGACGTATCAATAATAAAATAAAGGCGACCACCCCCGCCCTTCACCCGCTCCCCCCCGGCGGCTATGTGGGTCAAAGGCGGGTCTCGGTGGATAGAGGAGATTGATGAGGGGTAGCGGGGAGAGGTCTGGCGCGCCTAGCTCACAGCGGCGCAACGCAGGCGGCCTCCCCCTGCACTTGTTCGGCGGGCCCCCTCCAGAGCCGCACCGCCTGGCGCTCTTTAAATGACCTTCAAATTAGCACTCTTTTTCACCGCCTCAAACCCTTCCCCTCACAATCCCTCCTGTAAACAGCGAGCTTGCTTTCTCACTTTCCCCCAATCCACTGAGCAACTGATAGATTTCCTCCTTATGTCATTTGCAAGACACACCCACCCTATTTTCCAAGAGGAAAGCCGCCGTCTGGCGAGTTCACGTAAATACTAAAAGGGTGCGTGTGGAGTTTGGAGCTTTGTGTTTCTGACAGTCACCCAAGGGGTCTTCCTCTTCACAGTTGAACATCACTGTCAAGCCGGCCATCCATCATCGTGGCTGTGGTTTATATAAAGCGTGCACATGAACGTATAATTCGAATAAGTCACAATGACTCACACGGTTGCACTTTGTAAGATTATACTTTGCTTTTGATGGCATGGTTGATCTGCGGGGCTTTCTCTACGAATCGAGACCCCTACGTAGGATTTATGAGGTAATGTGACGTACCTCTAACTCATTTCTTGTCAGGGATAAAAGACAATTCCTAGACTTCATTTGAAAATTGACATGGTCTTAGTCGAGTGCTTATGATTTAGAATTGCGTTTCATGTTGTCCTTGTGTTTCTTCTTCATAACACGAATGGCAATTTTAAAATAGCCTGACTGCTTGTCATACTTGAGAGCCAATTATTTGTACATAAACACTTATGAAGTCAATTTTCTATACGCCCCCTTCAAAAGGTTTATGGAACTGTAAATTGATGAGGAGCCAAGCTCTTTAAAGGTGACCTTGGAGCTTGAAGATTTTTATTGCACTGGGTCAAAGCGTTGGTCCCACAAGACAACCCAATTCCACAACGTACTTAGTACATTTGTCTTGAAATTAGAACGACGTGTTCGACAATTGAGGTTATGGAAAAAGTTACGCGGCAATGTCGAACTTGAACCGACCTAGCTTTTTACCGTCGTCTCTTAAAACCGCTAGAGTAGCGATTAAAAAGGTCAAATGGCAGTCATAGAAGTATTCAAAGTACTCCTTTTCTCCAACTTCCTGCTGCTTTCCTTTGACTGCCGGCCAAACATTTGGAGGTAATTTTCCGCCTATCGCGACGGCAAAACGTAACTCACGTACGACGGGAGAGCCAAACATCAAGAGGGGGAAGCGAGCTGGAAAGAACAAAAAAAAAAGTCCCCTCAGGTTGGCTGCCGAGTGATAAGATGGTGTGAAAATAGGAGGACAACTGGAGGAGGTGCATGAGTGATGGTCTTGTTGCTCTAGAAGGACAAACGTGACCTGATTGATTGGCTTGTGCTTCGTACCGCTTTTTCAATGGCGATATGTTGCTCGCATTTGGTTGACAGTAAAGACAAATCCGCACGTCACGTGGGGCCAGAAGTCGCGGAGAATCAATGTCATGAAAGGCAAAACAAGTCTTGATCGAAAACAGACACAGCAGCTCGTGATGGTGTTTATGTAAAGACGCATTGAAAATCGTCCTGACCTACTTGTTACATTCCACAGGTTGTTTTGATTTGTTCTGTAAGAAAAATGTAATGAGCTTTTTAAAATGATTATTATTAGCTCAGGAATACAGATTTGCTAGGTTAATTGAAGACTGTCAATTGTGAATGTTTTTTTATTTTGCGGCCTGCGGTTGACTGAAGACCGGGTTGACCCCGCCTCTCGCCCGAGATCAGATCCAGTTACCCGTGACCCTATTGAGGACAGGCAGTTTTGAAAATGGATTGCTCGATTGATTTTGTTGTAGAGGGAATAGAGATTCAAATTGGAAAAAAAAAATGGCAACAATCTTAGCCAGGGCTTCGCAGAGGTTTTATGGAATCTTGCTAATCAACAAAATTTAAATGAGGGCTTTAGCGCATTCTTCTCAGGCTGTCTTGACTTTTGTCCAATGACTGGAAGACATCCACAGGAGAGCTTTTCATCATCTGGATTTGGGGATTGTTTCTTCTTGACCAATGTTCAAAATCGATCCAGACAGTGCATTATCCACGGCCGCACTTTATAAAGCATCATCTGAGTATTTGCTTGAGACGGAGCATGAGCAGCTGCTTGGCACAAAAGATTTGACATGCTGCCTCCACATTGCACTTTTTTTTTTCGCTTCCTTGAACTCACTTCAAACGGCAGTCGGCTCGTGTGGAGTCACGCCAGCCATGTGGAGGGCACATGCTAACGTTGCGGTGGAGCTAGCTCGCCGTGCTACAGGTGCCGCGGCCGCTAGCTCGTAATCACGTCATTTGACGTGTCAGAAAAGTCACGCGTGGGCAAAAGTGGAAACTGCTCAAGGTGTGGTCACATGAAAGAGCTTCTTTGTGCGCTACCGTACACATGGCCGGCTTCCGTTAGCCATTAAATCTGCCATCTTCTCCCCGGGCCAGATGCGCTACATCCGATGGGAACAAATCAGCTCGTCTTTAGTCTTTAATTGACCACCCGAGTGTTTGTTTGCTTAAGACTTGTCGTTATGGGCTTTGGAATGCCAATTTAAAAACTTAACTCCGAGGACAGATTAGCCCATTTAGCATCTCCTGACAACATTTTTCACACGAGACACGACTTAAGTGGTGGAGCTAAGGCTTCCACGTGGGACTGGGCCACGTCTGTGGGTTGGTTTTTTTTTGGGTTGATGGTGATCCTACACTTAGAAGCGGCCCGTTGCCAGGAGCTTGCCTTGACATCTTTATCGTAATTGCCTTAAATATCCCCATTAGAGGAGCTAGCTAGTATCCTCAATAACACGAGTCATCCCTGATAGCACCGGTGCATTTAATTGCCTGGATTTTTTTTATTTTTTTATATGAAAGATTGCCTGACACCAGCGAGGCTCCCCACGGGCCGACCCTCTTCATTCTCTGCCCAGTAAAGCATATCGTTATCGCAGCCGGCAAAAGAGACCCGGCCTCGCCGCTCTTGGATAATTAACTGTCGAGCTTAACCGCGTAATGGAAAAAAGAAACGATGGCGGTCCGACGGCAGACATTCGAGTGGACCTCGGAGATCCGGGGGGGGCTGTAGGACAATACTCGAGTCATCCCGCCAGGATTGGGTGATAATTTTCAAGCATTAGAAGCCGGAGCAGAGACAGAAAAGCTCGGCGGATCGTTTTCATGTGGTAATTAGGCTCCTATGCTAATTGTTGAGGAATCTTGATGAATTACTCGAGCTGGAGTGCAAGCGCGCCTATATCGACTGTCCCCGATGTCCTCCACTTGAAAGGTTTCAACCATCTTTGCATACAGAAATACGGAATTTGTGACGACAAAATAAATTTAAAAAGTGTTGAATAAACGATTAAAATGTAACTTGTCTGTTTGGGGTAATTGGAACATGGCCGCCTTGTGTTTGTCTTTGTTTTGCTGTACGGCGGAGCTATCAAGGACACGTGCATTAATGAGCACCTGGAGAGGAACAGCTTGCGTCTCACGGTTGGCGTGACCGCGAATGGGGTGCATAGTCCTCCTTTGACTTCCGATGACGTGACTGATGGAGTGGCGGGGCCGCTCTGTCAGATCTGGGGCGCTCTCGGGAGCTGTTGTTTGTCTCGACTGACAATAAAGTTGACTATCGGGGTCCATCACGAGTGGAGTTGGTAGTCTTCAATTAACCTCTCGCGTAAACTTTAGGAAGTAAGAAGAAGGTTCAACCCCATTTCGCTAAATTTGAAAAAAGCATTATACTCAAAGTGCAAAATTGTCTTGAGAGATTTGCATTTTTTTTTTTAAATGCATACGTATCCTTGTGGTGTGTTTAAAATTTCACATTTAATAAAAATGTGTTGCCAAATAAAAAAAAACAGCTGGATTACAGACACTTATCTAAATCAAACCTTTTTTTTTTTTTTTCTTTTCTTCAAAGCCAGGCAAGCCGCAGTGGCACATGCATCCGACTCAGGATGAAAGGAAGTGAATAGAATATTAAGTGTCAAAACACTCTTTTGTGAATTCTAAGAGAACAAAGCTAGAGTGGTATCTTCACTTACATATGGACACAACCGGATGCATATGGGACAAGATAAAAAAAAAAAAAAAGCAGCTGGACGTCAGTGTCTGGCATTACTTTAAAGTACACTGAAGCCATCCCATTGTAAATACTGAAAAGTAAGAGCATTATATATTTCTAGGTGAGCTTCCATATCAGCATATCGTTCCAATGAGACCATGTGACCATGTTAGTAAATTTGAACTGGAGGTGAATTAAAACTTGCAAGCCACAACCGAGTCACATAGGGAAATAATTTATATTTCTTAGGATGTTATAGTCTCATGGTAAAGTTTTTTTTTTCAAGTTTAAATGTGATGAGTTTTCCAGGTCTGCTGCTGTTGCCGCTGTTTTTTTTTTTTTTTTATTGATACAATGTCCCCCGGCAACAGCTCAGTTGTTGAAAAGAAAAGCTTATGAGTTTTGACTTGTATAATACATGTAGGTGAAACAAAAATGAAAAAAGTGAAGGAGGTCATCCTCTACCTAAAACTGTCCTTGTAAAATGCTATTATGTGAATGCTTGGCAATTTCTGTAGCTCATAATGTTCTGCCAATACTTTCTACTAGAGCTATTTGGACCATCTCTAGTCATTTATGTCCATTCATAGAGAAGAACCTTCTGTGAGGTCACAGATGTGAGATGAGGGGTTTCTGGCAGAGTTTTGGTACAAAATGATTTTCTGTGCTTATCTTGGCAAGCCGCTTAGTACCGTATTTTCCGTACTATAAGGCGCACCTAAAAACCTCCAATCTTCTCAAAAGCCGACAGTGCACTTATAATCCAGTGCGCCTGGATCATATATGGACCAATATGGATTCGTGGATGAGGATGAATTTATTAAAGTAAGCTTTACGTGTTTATTTTGTGGGTTGTGTGATATTTACGTTTGAGCAACGTTGCGTTATTGATATATTATTGTTTTCACTATTTCGAGTGTTACTATATTGTGATTGCATTAACGTTTGAGCAACGTTGAGTTATTTATTCTATGCGCCTTATAATCCGGTGCGCCTTATATATGGATCAAGTTTTAAAATTCATTGAAGGTGCGTTTTATAATCCGGTGCACCTTATAGTGCGGAAAATACGGTAATTCTTTCACTGTTAAAACCATCAGAGGTGGCAAATCCAGGTCCAGAAAGTAAACGAGGACAAGCAGCATAGATTGGATTAGATTCCAAATATGTGTGTTATCAATATACTCCATAGTTGGTCCATAGAAAATGGCAGTCCGAGCGCCTCGGGGACTTCCCCGCTTGTTCTACAGCTGCCCATGTTTACCATCCTTTACCTCGGGCTCTTTCCACTGAGAGAAAGATGTCAGCTAAGGTGCGTCTCTGCAAATCCCACCTGAATGTGGCATTCGAAATAAACAACCTGGGGGCACGGCTGCCACCCTTTCTTTCTTTTCTTTGTTTTTTTTTTTTCTCCCTGTGTGCCACTTCAAGCCCCTCGAGTGTCGCTTCCAGCCACCTTTCATTTGTCACTTGAACTACCCCGTATAAATTGTGGCTGATCTTAAGTGGCTCCTTTTAAGCGTGGGACTTGGCTCATTCTTCATGAGGGGAGGACGATTTTGTTTTTGTTTTTTGGAGGGAATGATTCGCCTCATTTGTACGGCGACGGTTCCGAATAGCCACGTTTCCATGGAGCCGAGAGAGATGTGTCATGGCGAGGGCCGTTACTGATGCAGAGGGGCTTAGTGGTGGGCGTTTGGGTTCCTCGTCTGGAGTTGTGGGGGCTTACTTTTCCTTCGCCTCCCACCTGCTCTCCTGGCTGTTCCTTCACCGGGCCGCTGTTCTTAGACAGACGAGGCTAATTGAAAGGGACAGCCGCTCTCCCAATGATCGGCTCTGACAGCAGTGTCTTGCCAGAGGTGGGTGCGCCGCCGCGTGCTGGGACTTTTCACAGCAAAATAACAGTGGAAAAAAAACGTGCCACGATTTCCTGGGCAACTTGCCAGAAGGAGCCGGATGAAGATTTTGCGGACAGGAGGAGAAAAGAAGGGAAGCCCGCTATTCTGACCACCGCGTCTGCCATTTGTGTGACTTTCCAACACCGCACAAAATATGAGCGATTGTTCTTGTAAATTTGAATATTCAGCGGTTAACAACTCGCCCACTCTTTTTTACCACCGACTACAAAGTTACAGATAGGGAGGTATAAACACGCAATGTTCACTTTCGGACAACAATTACGCCATTGAAGACAATAGGAACAATATTATTGCAGTTTCAGAAGACTGTTTTTTTGGTGGCGTAAGCCAAAAGAATTCAAAACAACCGTCTCCTTGGTAACTTGAACTTACTAGTACATTTCCAAACCAATAGGGGGCAGCATACTAACCTTGCTGAAAGTACGACCCTCAAAAAGGGGTCACAGTTCAGTAGGTAAAATAATAATGACAAAATTTGGTGCGTGCCACCTATTGTAAAACACATTTTGAATATGATTTTTAGAGTTTCAGTATGACGTCATTACAAATGTCTCAGAAGGCCCCGACTCGGACTGACCTGCAGCGTGACTGCTATCAGCGATGGCAGAATGACTTGATAGACCGGGACAGGCTGGGACCTCGAAGCAGGCCCATAGTGGACGACTGGGATTACTTCTGACAATAATTTATGCTCCCCTCTGATTGAAAACATGAGATGAAGATGAAGGCGCAAAGTCCAAGGCACCTCCTGAAGATATAAAACGAAGCCTCATCTGCTGTCACCTCTGGAGGCCTTCTGCACATCCAGACCACATCGACAGTTTTTCCCTCCTCAGACAATCTCGGAAAAATTCTATTTGCTCATGCACACTCTGAGGTGTGCCTACAGAGAGCTTTGTGAGCTTGGAGATTAGTACACTAATCCCAACAAAAGCAGCGTGCGGCCGCTTTGAACAACTATCTGCACTATTGTTTATGTTGTCATCCCCGCTGGATTGCAAAGTGAGTCTGCGTTGACAAATTTGTCGCGCATGATATGAATTCCTTTGTCAAAAAGGATGAAGCGTTGTGATGATTGTTGCTGATGTGCCGTGGTGGGAAGTAACAATATTTGAGAACTGTACATGAGTACCGTATTTTCCGCACTATAAGACGCACCTAAAAACCTCCAATCTTCTCAAACGCCGACAGTGCGCCTTATATATGGACCAATATGGATTCGTGGATGAGGACTAACTTATTAAAGTAAGCTTTACGTGTTGTGTTTTGTGTGATAACGGTTGAGCAACGTTGAGTTATTGATATATTGTTGTTTTCACTATTTCGAGTGTTACTATATTGTGGTTGCGTTAACGTTTGAGCAACGGTGAGTTATTTATTCTATGCACTTTATAATCCGGTGCGCCTTATATAGGGCCAAAGTTTTAAAATGGGCCATTCATTGAAGGTGCGCCTTATAGTGCGGAAAATACGGTAGATTTTTTTTTAAATTTATTTTACTGTACAAGGTCTGAGTACTTTTGTCAGGCAAATTTTGTTACATCAGTGAAAACATAAGATAAAAAAATCATTTCATACGGCCTTCAAACAGATTTTACCGTCGTCACCGCTTAAACTATTCAAATGAGATGCAATGTATGTCTTTGGATTCCTTCCACCTGAGGCAACATGCAGTAATAGGACATTTTTGTAATATGTCTGAGCCAGTCGCAGCTGCGGCCGCAGTTGTGACGATTGCCTGGCCCATTTTTCCGTGTTAAAACGACATGGCTTCACTCTTGCCATTTGTGACAACGGTAGGTTACCAAAAATCTTGACCGGATCTGAAATAAATCTCCAAGATCTCGTGATGAAAACGACGGCTTTGATGAACATAACGGAAATGTGTCTTTTAATAGAAAACACGTTTTCGTTCATTGTGTCGCGTCGGAGCGACGGCGAGGCAGCTAGCGAATGCTTTGCGGCATCAAAACATGCCACGCCAAACAATGTATGCCTTCTACTTGGCAGCAAACAATGAAAATGAGCAATCTCTGGAGAGTGGGAGGCCACCTTCGCCTTGTTGAACACAGGAACTTCCAACAGAAAGGACTCTAACAATCTCAACGACCTTCTCGGTCACCAAAGTGCAATAACGTGTCAAAAATATTGAAAGTTGCTCTTGACCTAAAATGAAAACAAACAATGGATGACAGACAAATATTTTAAATAGAAACATATTTTGCTGATGATGGTGGGAAAAAGCAATTAAAAAAAAAAACAACTTTGACACTATCCGATTGAGGCTCAATTTTGATAATACCAGCCAAGTTCGTCAAACCCTGGATTTGACCTAAAATGGCTGCTTCAAACCAATATGGCCGACTTCCTGTTCACACACTTTTTCATGCGTGCTTTTATGACCCGTTTGTAACTCTCCTCTGGGTTCCATTTAGGAAGCTTGTTTTCTTCGGATAAAACATTTCGTTATTCTACATACATGGCTTACAATTAGGCATACTGGGCGTTCATCATTGTTTATCTAACGAAAGGTCAAACTTTGCACCTCCCGTGCTTGAGGACATCCCCTCCCTTAATCTTCCATGATTACCCCGTGTCACGAGGTTGTGGTTATTAATCCTTCCTCCTATAGAGACTGACAATAATTCTTGCACTCTGTCCTGGAGACAACTCAGCCATTCATCACCCTGTCACCTCTCACAAGGGATCCGCTGGTGTCCATTTATCTGCCTGAGAAACATTTGACTTTGGACTGTATGCAAAAAAAAATAAAAATAAATAAAACTGTTAGTAGCCTACAGGGAAAACTGGTGCAAAAAATATTTAACATATATACCAGCAGTACTTGATCCAAAAAAAAAAAAAAATTACATATATATGCATTTAATTTTTTTAAAATTCACCTTTGTCTTTTATGTAGAATTAATTACATAATTAGTTTAGGCAACAGTTAAAAAAAATACTTTCACGAACCAATGTGTATGATTGTTCGATGGGCCGATTTCAAGAATGGAGCTGGTCATTTGTGGCCCGCACGCCATATTTTGCCTACCCCTGATATCTTATGTAAGACAGGCAAATTTCTCCAGGATCTGGTCAAATTCTGATTTCACGCTCATTTAACTTTCCTCTGTGTCGCGGCAGATATTATCTAGGGATGCTCGATGTTCTTTTGTCGTTTTCCATCCTCTCTCTCTCTTCCACCTGCACTTGTGCACGCCGCTGATCTAACCAGACACCGTTGTGATGAAAGCATTTGTATATTTTAGACGCCATCGTGAGTATTCTCCACAGGGGGGTCTTCTCTCCTGAGTTCTCCCACAACCCAATGGAGTCATTAGTCTGCTTGCTGTGTTGAACGCTTTAATCATCTGTGTGCGTTACAAAAAAAAGTATTCCTCTGTGACGCACACCCAAGAAGCCATCTTGGGCTTGCTCAGGTCTCACTTTGAAGTACGCAAGCTGTTGTGTTGTCGCGTTCCGTTCCCTCCGGGGTGAACTGTAATATTTTCATAGACTCGTTTGCAAGTTTGTTTTTGTGCGTGCAGGCTTACTGAATCAAATTAAGATGGAAAAATTCTGATGGACGGAAGTGTGGAGAAAAAAAAATGCTTTGACTGCCACAATATGCAAAATCTTTACCACGTTCAACCAGCGTGTATTGATTATTTTATTTACTGGGGGGAAAACATGCTAAACAATCGGAACTGTAACCTAACTCGCGTCTTTTACGTGCTTGAATGTTCCATCGGGATCCAGGCGAGCGTCGGTCGATCCCTCGGTATCACATTTCGCTCGGGTCAGACAATGGCGAGAAGTTGCCCAGTGGCTGCAAACGGAACAATAGAACTATTCGGCGGTCCGAGCTCCACTTGAGCTGATCTGTCAACCCGATCAAGCTGTACAAACCACGTCGGGCTTTGGACCTCCTCCTTCTTTCACACACAATAGCGTAGGAGGTCAAGAGTGTGAGGAAATGGAGGGAAATTCCCAGCATGATATGATCAACTCTTTTATAGTGTGTGTGAACAGACCACAACACAAACACATTTTCTCTCTTTTAAGACACTCGCTGGTCATTTAGACTTGAATTTGGTGAAAGTGCTGCAAATCTTGACATCCCTTCCCTTTTCAGATGGAGAGCGAAGAAAAAAAAATCAGCAAATCACTTTTTGAGACATTCTGCTGTGATTTATACCGTGCTGTCATATTAGCTCCATTTGGCTTCATCTATGGAACATCTGTACAAGGCTTTCATCTCATGTAGAAGGGGTGGGAGGCGAGGTGTTTAGTCAGGCCATGTGGAGTTCCTGCAGGGAGCTTGGTCTCAAAGTGGCCACGAAGGAAAGCAAGGCGGTGAAAGCCAGATTTTGTTCCAGCTTTTAATAAGCCACACTACTGCAAAAGCCGACGTGTGTCGCAAACCCTCAAAGCACTCCACGTGTGCTCGGCCAATTTGTATCCGGAACGGGGGGAGGGCCCGACGACTCTGTTATTTCACAAACCCGACCTTATTTGGCCTCTGTGATATGCCCAATTTGTCAGCTGAATTTGATAGAGTGCCACAAATATTTGCCCAGGCACACATTAGTGCTGTTTGCCCAGCGCGTAGAGACAAACAAACCGCAATGGTGTGCGGCGAATGTAATAAATGTTAAACAGTTAGACACTTTATGTAACCCACCCTGTGCTAAAGGTATGCCTTTTTGGATGTGGCTTCCATTTTTTTTTTTTTTTTTTTTGATCGGCCGTTATTCCCACTTCCTGACCACCAAGAGCTATTTTCGGGTGTTTATGATATGCAGGCGTTTAGTTATGAGGATTGTGCCATGAAAAATGTTGATTCCTCTGTGAAATCAAAAGCTGAGAATAAAACACATTGATTTGAAATGGCTTGTTGTACACTTGTTGGAGATAAAGCACACACTGTCAGGCTATTCAGGTCACCCGAGTTCCTCCAGATTTGATTACATCATCCTCACTCTAAGCGATAAAACAATAGTAGTCTTGTGAAATAAAACCATAAACATTTCCTAGATTCAGACACTGACTCGAGTCACTAAATTGAGTCAGTGAACAAACAAAACCGAATTATCTTAGTTGGTAATGTTTCTGCGGACCTGAGTCAGCGAAAAATAAGAAAGCAGCAACTGCGGTTTTTCCGGTGAGCCGATTTAGTTTATTTAGTCCACTGATTCAAATGACTCATGAGTCTGACGTGTTTTTTGGTAAGTTAGTTGTTTCGGCTCACTGGGACAATGGACGGCGAGACTCTCAGACTCTGAAGGCGGAAGTGATAGCCGAAACATGTCAAGTAATGAAACCTAAATAATTTGTTTGTGATAAAAGAACCAGTAAAATAACTGCTGACTCTGATTCTGTTCATTCACTCAGCCAAGTTAGTGAATCTTCAAGACACTCTATGGAATTGAACGACTCGGTTGTATAACTCACCGACTCAAATTAGCCGCTGTATCTAAACGTCATAATGCCCGAATCAGCTTGGGAAAAAAACTAAAGGAGAATCTGTTCATGTCTTTCTTTGTTGCAAACATTTGAAAAGATATCCGAGAGCTTGATCCTTCCTCGTTTGGAGCGTCGTAAAAGACAAAACACTCTTGACTCGTCTGTGTGATTGATGACGGAAGCGCACGTTGCATTCAGCGAGAGATCAGTCTCCCTCCTCGACAAATCTGACACTCGCCAAACCCGGCGCCCCACCTGCTCGCTGCCCCCGCACACCAACCATCAAACCCCTCACAGCCGTGCGCAGCCATAAATCACCCTCAACAAAGCGGCTCGTAATCTGCGACGCGCAGGCCTGACATGCAAATGTATTACCTGTTGTCGGCAAAAGTGCGATTGCCCCCTTCTGAGTGAATCCTCTGTTTACCTTTGTGGAACCAGTAGGATACTGTCGAGACAAAGTCCGCCACAAAAGCAGCTGACGGCGGCAATTCGGGAGACAAAGCCCCTCTTTCCCCCAACACGCCCGCTGCCTTTTCATGCCGGATGACATGCTTGTATGACTTTGCCAGAAAAGATTTAGGGATTTTTTTTCCTCAAGCACGTTTGTAAAACACGAATAGCAAATGATCTCCTGTGAATTGGAGTGTGGATAGCGGCGGCGTACGCTTGGAATTAGCTACAATGCTGACTTGCAATCCTTTGAGTCTACGATTTTTTTTAGGGACGAGAATTGTGAGGGAATATCGTATTTGTGTGACAGCTTTTTAAAGTGTTGCTCTGTCGCTGAAATGGTTATCAGCCGTTGATGCTACCCGTTAGCCAGTCAGTGGGTTTTTCCGTTGTGTTAGCTTTAAGCTAGCATTAGCAATCTTGAAGTTGCTTCATTTTGAACAAATTGTGTGAGAATACAGTGTTTAGTTATTTTATCTGGCAAAATGATGTCAAATGACATTGTCACCATATGCTAATGTTAGCTAGTCTATAGTGTTTTCTATTATGTGTTAGCATTAAGCTAGCATTTTTCAAGTTGCTTTATTTTAAAATATACAGTATTTAGTCATTTGAACTGGTTAACTTCTGGTGTTGATTTATTGAACATGAATATATTTGCTGTTGTATTTGGCGGTTGAATTTTTACACTTTGCATGACGTGACTAAGTTCGGCTGCGTGCCTTCGGGTTGTTCGTTGTGGGGCTGGCTTTTAACATTGCCTCTCCACTTCATAAATCTTTTATGATGCAAATTTTCAAAATCCAAGCAGACGGGAGGTTTGTTTCAGATCTCAGCTTGGAGTAGTTAGGAATTGCTTTTTCATCATCCCGAGAGGCGTTTTATTACCATTTGTGCCTAATGAAGTCTCCGGCAAGTTTATACCGAGTCTGATAGCCTGTTTAAAATTTCAAGACTGCGGAACACTTAAAATGTTGCGAGTGAAGAGCGGGACATAATTGGCTTTCTTGCGCTATGGTCTGACAAAATACGTTACACAGCACAGCTTTAGCTTGATGTGGAGAAATGGATAAAATGTCACGGAAAGGCAGAAACCAGGTCCGCCCACATGTTCCTTCGGGGCATTTTCTCTCTGTGCTCGGCCCTCGTGTTTGTATATATATTTTTTTCAACATGGAGGATTAACAGAGATGCTACCTGCTGCCTGTTGAACTTCATCATCAACCCGTGATGCAATCATGTCATCAGATGTATAGAAAAATTAGGCAATGGTAATGTACAATTGCCTGAAATGGAGTTCTTTTCAATAAATGTTGCTTGTCCTTTTAATTAAACAGAACCATGGGACTTTATGCCCGCGGGTCTTTTTGCAGTCACTTTCGGATGAAGACGGAATTTGCTAATATCACCGAGCAACTTGTCATTTGAGGTGATTAATTAAAAAAGGAGTTGAAATTAGGGATCAAATGAATAATGGCGAGCGCGGCTTCGTTCCTGACCTTGTTCAATTTTTAATGAGTTCAGTACAATAGAGATTCATTTTTATAAATGGAGCTACAGGCTCACGTGAACACTGCAGATAATTAAAGATTGTCTTCTTATTATCCAGATTTTTGCCGGGGAAAGTAAGTCCCGTGTTTGGGATTCTGCAGCTCACACTTGATAAGCATTCAAGGAGCCAGATGAAAACACAGAGATGAATATATCAAGACACTCCCGAGACTTGTGTTCCCAGGAGAGATTATCACAAAGACCTTTTCAATCCTGATGTTGGCTGCCTCGGGAGGAAGTCAGAGTTGTTTGCCATGTGAGAGATAAACAAGATTCTTGTCGGTAAGACTTGACAACAATCAACCTCGCATTACAACTGAATCTTAAAGGGGACAAATTGTGGAAGGGAAATTGTTGCGTCTTTGGAGTGCCAAGTACGAGACACGACTGCCTCGTCAAACCAGGCTAATTTATTGACCGCCACTGTCAGTTTCATTTGTTTATGGTCCGTAAAAGGACAACATACTGCTGAGCTACGGCCTACGTTCAAACAGGCATTTTATCCAGGCAGCAGTATTTCACTTAATGTGAGCTCATAAAATTCAAGAAAGAGAAAATAAATCAATGGTACAGTATTAAAATAATTAAGTGATTAAACCTAAAAAAAAAATTAAATCAAAGTATTAAAATAATAATATAATAATTAAATAAATAAGAATAAAATAAAACCAAAGTATTAAAATAAGTGATAAAATCATGGTGGATTTTTTTTTTTTTTTTTGCAAATCCTCGGTTGCCAGTATAATGATCACCATTCAGATGTCATACTGTCATTGCCTTGCAGTTGCGTGTTATTCTGGGCTGTCAGCGGGCCGTCTGTTACGTTTTAATTACAACGGCAATCGGGAGGATATGCGGACCGTGAGAGGCAACTTATTTATGGAGTGTGATCTCAACTGGATCACATGGAAACATTTTTGAATTTGGAGAGACTTTATGCCTTCTTCCTGGAACTGGGTTGTTTTCGCTCTTTACGAATCCGTTTTAAAACTTGTATCATTGACAATTACTGTACATCACGTTTAATGATGGCAACAGATTGATCTTAAATAAAAAAAAAACGGTTATTTGATCAAACCAATTAGTGATTAATTTGAGGTGTGTGTAATGAAGGGTAAATGTTATGTTGACAGTGGTAAATGAGGAAAAAGGTTTGCAGGGGTGTCGAGGGTCTCCTCAGAATGGCACAGATAATGAAGTGGTGGGACTCCAATGTTTCTCCTTTGCTGTTGTTGCAGATCAAACCAGACTTGCGCAGCCTAATCAAGCTCTCGGCTTGAGACGTGTGATTTGGACTTTTTTTTTTTTTTTTTTTAATTGGAGGGAGAAAGAGTGTCTGGGTCTATTTGTGGTGTGGCGCAGTGTTGGAAATGCCAGCTGTCATGTCCTGACTGTGCTGGAACAAAAAGTTATTTGGAAAGCTCCACGCCACTTGTTGAAATGCTGGTAAAAAATGTCATTTTGTACTTACGGTATTTTTTCTTGAATCATGATTGACACTTCAGACTAGTCCGCAGATGCATGGCCGACAAATCCATGTCCACGATGGGGTTCAAGCCAAGGTCCTTTCTCTCCTCCCTCTTGGCTCTGTGTTGATGGATCCATGCCATATATTTGGGTGTACCATCGGTATGTCAATAATGTCAGCGTAGAAATGTGATTTTGATTTCAAAAGTCGATAAGACACCTCCAACCGAAGCCCGGGTGTAGTTTTTGGAGCTTTTTAATTGACACAAGCAACCTAATACTGTGTACGCGCTGTGCTCCTAATACCTGACACATGGAATTTCAGCTTGCCATAATATTGTCCTTGTACAGCTTGAGTTTGCACAGCAAAGCAAAAGGGGATGAAGAAAAATTGCAGGAAGAGCCAGTCTGCCTCGCTTCGCCCCGCGCCGGCCATAAAGCACACTCTCATTTAACCTGGATGGCCGGCGTGGCCAAAAGCCAAGAGCACAACAATGCAGACATGGCCAGTTAGTCTCAAACGCTTGTCCGCTGCTTGTTTCCAACTCTTTTCACCCTGACTCTCCTCTAGTGTTATCTGATACTCAGACCATGTGCGAACCACATTTTTTTTATTTTTTCTGCCAAACTGAATGCAACTATCTTGCCGATTTTAAACTGCTCTCTTGATTACACTCATTGGACTTTGCCAAGTTATTAATTGTGTTTACACAAGCGGGCCAACAAGTACATTCATGTTTGACTGAGTTTTTTGTCCGTATCTCATGATATAGAAATACCACTTGAATTAATCAAGAATGTGTCTATCATGTCCCATGACCGGCATGATTCAGTCTCATGATGTTAAGATGGGTTAGTGTTATGCTGAACAATCACGGAGGGGCTCATACTAACCAGATTAGTGCTACAATGTTTTATTGTATGACATCTGTTGCGACCAAAATATTGTTGTAAAGATTAAGGATAGTTAGGAATTACAGATATTTGTTCTTAATTGCTTCCCACCACTACCATGAAAGAATAATGTTCCTTCATCCTTCCCATTCCCCCCTATTTTGTTTATTTATTCAGCCTTCCTTCATTCTTTCAACCACCATTTCTTTCTCCTTCATTCTTTCCTTCCACCCAGCCCCACAATCAACATTTTTATTTTGCTCAAGAATAGGCGAAAAAAAGTCACTTTAAGTGCAGGGAGGCTTGCTTTCTTCAGCGTCATGTCTGACAAGCATGACACCTGCTTTCCTCTCCCCATTTTTAAATGATCAACAAACATGCTGTCATGTTCCAAAGGCACGGCCACGCCTCCCCTTTTGGCCCTTTACACGTGACCTGATCCCGCCTACCTTTTTCTCCGATTGGTCGCTCAGTTGAGGCGCTGCGTACCACGATTGGTCGCTGCGCACGCCCTTCACAACTACCGTTGTTGTCTTGGCGATGTGACGTCAAAGCGCGTTTTTCTGTTCATTCTAGTCCCTTTTGTGTCCCTTAATTATAATTTAGGATGAAAGACTATTAGTTGGTTATCTGCTCGCAACTTTTGTAGAAACAACAGATTGATTTTGTGCGCGTGCGCAAAAAAGAGCGAGTGACTTAAGTGGGCGTGGGCGAGGAGTGATGACGTATGATGAGGGGGCGGTGCCTTGCTGTCAAGAGGCAGACTGGCTTTTTCTGAGTTTGTCAGCTTCCCCCTCCTCCTTCTCAACACCCCCGAAAATAGCAGCCCAGCGTGTTCAGTGTGTTCAGTGAACGTTTTGTCCAGCGGATCCCGCCGATAGTGTCCTCAACAAACCCGACCCGGGACGAAAAAGGTGAGTGATCGCAAATAGAAACATTTGTTGTTGCAAGGCGGCCGTGGCTGACGAGGGCGAGTTGGTAACGCCAGAGGGAGGCGTGCAGTACAGTATAGTACAGTGGTTCGTCGAGATTGGAACACGTAAAAAAAAAAAAAAAGTAACATTTCTTTTCACTGATAAAATTGTCAAACGGCTGTTTTACTGCTGCAACGGTTTACTTTGCGCGGTAGTAGGACGTCACAATTCTACCTGTCATTTGCTCCTAAAACGAGAGAAAAGTTGACAGTCCTTCCCCTTTAACCTGATTAAAGTGGATATTTGAGTCCGTTTGGCTAAAGTTTGCCCAGTCTATGATGATCAATGTCTTATTCACCGTGCCAATCACCATGGCAGCACCTGTTTTTTTTTTCCATGCGCAATTGGCGTGCGTTCTTGTTATTTAGACAAGAGAAAACTTAATATTCATATTACTCCTCCGAAACTAGTCTAACTAGTCTATTATGTGATTTGTTTACCCCCCCAAGATTTTTGAACGTTTTGTACAGCATGTCTAAACAGTGCAGATCACCTTTGTGCATGCATGATTTGCACTCCTGCTTAGATTTTTGTTTTTTCCTTTTTAGACTTCAAAAAAGGTCACATTTTTCTTCTCTTAGTAAAACTAGTCATGACTTCCATTTTGCTTGCTACGGTTGAACTTTTACACTTTCACAGTCAAAACCACTTGATGTGTGCATCATGATAAGAAAAAAAGTTGACAGTTCAAACCTCAAACCTTTGCGTTAAATGTGCCCACTTTTGATGATCTGAGTCTCCAGCACCTGTTTTTTTCTTTCCATAGTGGCACGCTTGCTATTGTTTTTTTGTCACGTAGCTAGGAGAAAACCTGACAGCATTCATTGTTTCTCATTGCATGCAAGTTGACATCCTGGGTGGTTTACGCTTCTGGTCTTGTTGATCTCGTTGTTGTTTAGACACGCGAAGAGATTCGCTGCCAACTCTTCGCACTTGAAGTAAAAATGCTGCCAGATTGAAGTTATTAATAATTTATTTTGGAAAGTCAGGACTATCTGGCTGCTTTTTAGTGGAATTTAGGTATGAGGGTGTATTGTAAGAAGTAATATGAGATACTTTTTTTTCACAAAGAATGCATTTTGGGACTTTTGTTTGCTCGTAGTCTTGCTAGCTCATCTGCTCACTCTTGAGCTATGCAAACTTCTCATTGGAAGTCTTGGTCCAACTCCAAGCTTAGCTCAACTGTATTGAATTCCCAATTCCCAGCCCGAGTCGTGCGACGCTGTCGTAGTCGTCTGGTATTTGTCTTTGGTCACGATGGCCGTTACGGCGCAGCAGCCTAGCGGCTGTTTGCCGCTCGATTATGATGGCAAAGCAAGCGAAGCAGCCTCCAATCTGCAGTCATTAAGGCCCGCGCGTCGCCTCGGGCCTCAGCGATAATGTTGCTCATAATCCTCGTCACGTGATCTTCGATGCGTAATTTGCGGACAAGAAGCATTTGAACAATTTATGAGCTGTGTTAGTGCTTCTGATTGAGCTGTCGTCCGCGTCTGACTTGTGCATGAGTTGTTGGGTTAACCTCAGTGACCCATCATGTAAATGTTCTTTTCTTTTTTTTGACAGTTTATGAAAATCCCATAGGTCTCTAGTAAGGTGCGTTTGGAAGTCGTCAGCGTTTTTTTCCTCGAGTTCCTAATCGAAAGGGAGATAGAGGATGTGCGAGGAAGAGGGCAGCTGCAGCGTCCTCTCCCCGCACTCAGTCCCCACTTTAATCTCGACGCTTCAGCGTTCTCCTTCCACCGCAAATGTGGAGTGCGTGGGCGCGTCGGATCTGCAATTAAAGCCGGTTGTCAGAAAGAGAAAACGTGTTTTTAACACACAGCGATAAAAGACCTTCTCCCCTGTTTTTCTCTCTGGGTAAGAAGTGCAAGGGCACTGGAGATTGGAAAAGAAATATTTTTATTGTTGTCATTGTAGTCCAACAGCAAACTTATCTATACTTTAAATTAAATCTTGACTTGGTCAATTGAAAAAGAAGTTCCAGTCTATTGACATGTTCACAATTTTTTTTCCTCAGTTTTTTTTTTCTTTCTTTTGAATCAAAACCATTTTTACTATTAGAAGAGGTTGCTCAGTGAACGCACCCCCCCCCCAGCCCCTCCCATTTGCCTGAGAGAGCATTTGGTAACATGAGTCATTGTTTATTGGCGCGCCATCATCAATATGGAGATTTCAGCGTTCTACTGTGAGACCTGGAGGTCACATGCAGAATCTTGAGCCTGGCAGATAATGTTTTACAATGCCGTTTACCGGACGCCATCCCCCCCCCCCCCCTGCCCAAAAAAATCCCTCTCAATAATCCTCATATAGAATCATTCCCGCCGCTTGATGATAAACAATAATTCATATGAACATATTTATAATTTACAATTTGGGTTTTGTGCTAAATGGGTCACCATGTGTGCTGTCATGCTAGCACGAAAAGCTTTGCTAGCTTCACAGTAAGTCTTCAATTTGCCCCCCCCCCCCTACTTTTCTGTTTGAGCAAAAAAATCGCTTGACGTGAGTGAATGAGGCCCTGTTTGTATAGCAAGACGGCAAGCGGCGACCTTTCAACTATCCTGCTATGGATCGAGACCGGTTAGCGAGCCCTTGGCTTCGACTCACTCAGCACGTGAGTTGCTGAGCAGGGCAAAGCAGCTCAAGGCTCGGCCGAGCTTGTCATTTGTTTTTATCCTGTCAAACGGTTCTGACACGAGGTTTGGACCGGACTTTGGCGTTTGCTTGGAATGGTTGTCTAAGTCCTTCCTTGCTCATAGTTACCTTCTCTGTTTTGACTTGTGGTGGAAACTTGAGGTGATGACTTTTGCAAAGTCATTTAGCACCTTTGTGAGATGTCACCTCCACTCATTTTGACTTTCTGGGGTGTGCAGGAAGAACCGCACAATCACACTCTGCATCACTTGCAAGAGTATGTGGGTTCACTCAAAACCAGCAAGGCCGAAACTTTTGTGGCCCGTAAGGTTTCACATCAGTCATAAAAAGTGGTGATGCCATTGAAAGTGACTCTCAGAACAAGGCGGGTTTGCTGAGTTGCATTTTATCAGAATTTAAATGAGACTCGAAAAAAAAAAACATACAGTAAATCAAAGGAATATATTACAATCTAATTTACTAGATCAAAAGATTCCCATGATGACTAATATACTCTATGTATTAAATTCCTGATGCAGATAAACAATTGGATTATGAGCGTGGAAAAACATTTCTATAATGTCCTCAAGTTCTGAGCGAGTTAGCCGATTTTGATAGCATTGTCCGTAGAAAAGAAGCATTGTGGTCACGTTGGACAGAACTAGCAATACGATTAAAGAAAAAAACAACTTGATGCCCTATTTCAGTCACAGGAAAGCAATATTTCATATTTGTCGAACGGTAGACAAACAAACCGATTGTTCGTTTGCTAGTCCGATCCAGTAGCTGTGGGAAGCCCCACAGGAAAGGAGCCCGGCATCCTTGTTTTTTCATCTGTTTGAGGAACCTTGTGAACCAAGACAGCTGGAGGCGGCGGGAGGTAAGCCGAGTCGCGGCCTTATTCAGCAAAACGCATCAAGCATTACGACAGCAAAAGGGAAGCGACGCCCCCGCAATCACGCACGGACTCCTGTCGAACGGACCCCGATCCGACCCACAGTCCATAAGTTGAAGACTCTTCCGTGGTTCAGAGAGAGCAATTTGGGCTCTGATTGGATGCTTGCTTTGTTGCTCTTCTCTGCACGTCTCACAGGGGATTGTGATTCTGTTGCGAGGTGTGCAGTCTGCCCGCTGATTGCGCCTCTGCTTGCCCGTCGAGGTGAAAATGGTGTGGGGTTCTTCGCCAGCGAGCCATCGGTGGCCC